>NC_061828.1:8047527-8060027 GCF_019202785.1 Penaeus chinensis | reverse complement strand
TTCCTCTTCCCTCTTGCATCCCCCCATCCCCATCTCCCTCCCTCTTTCCCCATTCCCTCCTTCTTCCTTCCTTCACTCCCTCCTTCCCCATGTCCCTCCCTCTTCCCTCCTTCATCCCTCCCTCCACCTCACCCTCCCTCTTCCCTTCTTCACTCCCCATCCCCGTGTCCCTCCCTCTTCCCTCCTTCACCCTCCCCCCTTCCTCCCCTCGAAGATACGCCACGCCAGAGCCGCCAGCTGTGTCCGGGGGGCGTAGCGACACATGACTGACTCGGAGGATGTTTATGTGTCCGGGCTGACTTGTGACGCAACACCGCACCGTGTCTCCCTCGCCTGTGCACCGCGTTCGTTCGCTTTTTCGTCCACTTTTTTATTTCTGCTTTATTTCTACTTTACTTCCTCTCCTTTTCGGGGTTTCTTTCGTTCTCTAGACGTCTCCGTTCTGTCCGTCTTTTCTTATTATTTTTTTTTATTTTTTTCTGATTCCGTATCTTTTGTCTGTGTGTTGTGAGGTAAGCTTTTTCTTCTTACTTCATTTTTTTTTTTTTTTTTTATTACGACTTTTTTCTTTTTTGCTCCTTCTTTCCCCTGTCTAGTAGTTTTTTCCTATAATTTTTCTTTTATTTCCTTTTTTCTTCTTCGTCTGTGTGCGTTGTTAGTGATTATTTTTTTTCTTTTGCCTCTTTTCGTTTTTTTCGTTCCCCCTTTTTATCTTAAGTGCATGGATTATTCGTTTTTCCTTTTTTATTATGTTTTTTTCCTCCTCCGTTTATGCCCTTTCTCTTATATTGTACTTTTTCTTTCCGATTTCCCTTAGGTCTTTTTTCATCATCTGCTTCTTTGCAATATTTATTCGTCTTTCTTCTTTTTTTATTTTCTTATTCCCTCCCTCCATCTGTGCGCCGTCTTTTTCCCTTTTTTTTATCTGTGTGCTAACCGTTTTATGTCATTCATTTATCGGAAAGGAATTTTTTTTATAATGATACATGTGTATGGAAATATTATTGGGTTGCCATGTCCATAGATTAGTCAATGGCATTACTCTTTTCGAAGCAGTTTCGAGTCCCGTTTCGAGCGTGTTAAAACCCTTCTGAAGATGATTCGAAGCTTTTATTCGCTTAACAGGACTCCGGACCGTATCGTGTTTGTATAACCGTGTGTTTATGTGAGAATTCATATGCACGGGGGTTTGGGGGGGGGGGGTTATTTGTGGTTTTCATCCTGTTGCAACGTCGTGTTGCAACTTACCCAGTTAGGATGACCTTTTTTTTATAATTCAAGTAACCTTCTTGCTGCATATTTCGAGATTGTCCTCAACGCGCCTCCTCCCAAGAAGGCCTAGCATGAAGCAGCAGGTGTTTAATGAGCCTCTCGTTAAGCTCTTCCATATATCCTTTTTTTCTTAAACCCGTCTTTGTTGTGCAATAATGGAACCTGGGGTCGGGTCTTTAATGAGCACAGGTCATTAAAATAAGATTAAGACGCTCGGACGAGGAGTTTAGATGAGTTCTTCTTTCTTTCTTTCTTTCTGGCGAGACAAAAACAGTCGAAAGTTAAAACGAGGAGGAATAAGAGGACTCAAGTAGCTCTGGAATTCGCGAGTCCCAGGAACACGGTGCGTGAGATGACCTAGAAGCGGCAGGAGGAAGGTGGGGTCCCGCCCGCGCCGCTCGTCCGCCTTGGGACGCCGTGGCATTCCCGCCGGGGTCGCGAGGGCGGGCCGGGGGAGGGGGGGGGGGGAGGCGAGGCCCCTTGCTTGCTCTTCCCAACTCTATTTTCATCTTGGTTTCATTGGGAACTGTTATCTTTACCGCTGATGATATTTCTTTCGGGTTTCCAGTTATTTATTGTTAGTGCTGTTGATTGGTTTGTTGACACGTTCCTCGACCTGGTCTTCTTCATTCTTCTTCATTCCGAGCTTTTACCCCTCCTTCTCTTCCTCCTCTTTTCCACTTCCACCTCTTTTTTCACCGTCCCACCACCACCTCCTCCTTCCTCCAGTCACCTCCTTCTTCTTCCACCTCCGCCACCTTCTTTCTTCCATCAACACTTTCCTTGCATACATACTCTTCCAACACCACCTCTCCTCCTTCCAATGCTTCCTCCTTCTCTCTCTTCAACCCTTCTCTCTTTCGTTCCACGCCTGCTCCACCTCCCCGACCTCCCCTTCCTTCCACATCCACCTCCTCCTCCTCCTCCTCTTCATTTCTCTCCTCCTTCTCCCCCTCCTCCTCCTTCTCCTCCTCCCCCTCCTTTCCTTCCTCCTCCTCCTCATCCTCATCCTCCCCTCCTCCTCCTCCTCCTCCTCCTCCTCCCCTCCTTTCCTTCCTCCTCCTCCTCCTCCTCCTCCTCCCCTCCTTTCCTTCCTCCTCCTCCTCATCATCCTCCTCCCCTCCTGATCCTCCTCCTCCTCCTGTTTCTCACCCCCAGCGAAGGCAAACAAGGCAGTGCTTGTGATTACCATGCAGAGAAAACGAGAGGGGGAAGAGGGAGAGGGAGTAGGGGGAGGGGGGTGGGAGAGGGAGAGAAGGGAGAGTGAAGAGGGAAGAGAGAGAGGAAGGGGGAGTGAGAGAAGGGAGAGGGAAAAGGGAAGAGAGAGAGGAAGGGGGAGTGAGAGAAGGGAGAGGGAAAAGGGAAGAGAGAGAGGAAGGGGGAGTGAGAGAAGGGAGAGGGAAGAGAGAGAGGAAGGGGGAGTGAGAGAAGGGAGAGGGAAAAAGGAAGAGGGAAGAGAGAGAGGAAGGGAGAGTGAAGAGGGAAGAGAGAGGAAGGGGGAGTGAGAGAAGGGAGAGGGAAGAGAGAAGAGAGAAGAGGGTTGTGAGAGGAAGATGCATTAAATATCAGGCTAACAGTTCACAGTGCTCATTGAGGAAAAAAAAAATTGCAGAAGGCCGGAGGTTTTTCATTTTATCAATAATACTGTTTTCGTCATTATTATTACCATTGCGGATGTTGCCTTTTGCGGATTTTGATTACTAATGTTGTTCTTCCTTTTGGTGTTATTGTTTGTGTTACTATTACCATCTTCATTACCATTATTTTTATGTTGTTTCTGTTATTCTATTATCATTATCATCGTCCTCGTCATTACTATCATTTCTGTTGTTAGTAATATTATTATCCTCGTTGGCATCATTACAATCACATCTTCAAAGTTTTAATTGATATTATTATTACTAAGATTTTTATTGTTGTTGTTGTTATCATTATTATTATGTTACTGTCTTATTATTATTATTATTATTTTTATTATCATTAGGTTACTTTTAAGAATATTTTTATTATTATTATAATTATCATTACTGTTCATATTATTGTCGTTGTTATAATTATTATTATTATTATTATTATTATTATTATTATTATTATTATTATTATTGTTATTATCATTATTAGTATTATTATCATTATTATCATTGTTATCATTACTATCATCATCATCATTACTATTAGTAGAATTAGCATTAGTGTTTTCATTATTTTTATCATTATCATTATCATTATTATTACTGCTGTTGTTGTTATGATTATCATTCTTATTCTTCTTATTATTATCACCATCACTATCGCCATCATTATCGCCATCATCATCATTATCATTACTTCCACAGCCATTACCACTATCACTGTCCTCATTATCTCTGCTTTCACTGCCATTATCATTAGCACTTACGTTAATGCAGCCATTAATCTCTTTATCGTAATATAATCTTTTGTTAACGCATTTTTTTCTCTTTCTCTCCGTAGGTATGTACATTTCGTAATGTCCGGGAAATGCAAGAACAAGGTAAGTTATTTTATTTCTAAAGTACATTGATTTATTTGTTAATTGTTTTATTCAACAACCGAAACAGCTACATGTTTTTTGTTTCATTTGTCTATGGTGTCTTAGTGAATATTGTTTTGTTTTGTTTTGCTTTTATTTTTATTTTGCTTCGTTTATCTACTTATTTTTATTCATATTTGTTTATTGCCGGATGCAGACTGTGTACTGTCTCACCTTTTTAGTATATTTGTTATTATACCTACATATTAGTCTATTATTTAGACTGTTTACATCTAGTTCCATATTATAAAAGAATCGGATAGACCAAATAGTAACTTTATGCCGCATCGTATTAACAAATTAAACCGTCGACTGGACCTCCCCTCCCTGTTTCGCTAGTGATAGATTCAACACCGATAGTTTCGTTGTAACTCTCTTTCTTTCGGGTGGACTGTGTAGCATGATGCCCGGATAGTTCGGTGGCTGGCTGGTACGTCGACCAACCACAGGTGTGCGGCAAACCTGATGATTATGTTAACTCACTGTACCGTAGCGAAGGTGGCTTGCGACCAAAATTGACCTGGCGTTCTCTCTTGCTCTTTCTCCTTGTGCATTTTTTTTTTCAATCTCTCTTTCTTTCGCTTTCTCTCTCTCTCTCTCTATTTTTCTTTCGTTTCTCCCTTCCCTCCTCCCTCCCTTAAGCTTTCCTCCTTTCTCTCCCTCAAGTTTTCCTCCCTTCCTCATCTGTCCTCCATGTTCTCTCCTCATCTGTCCCTCTCTTCTTCCCTCTCCCTCTTCTTCTTCCCTCACTCCCTTTCCCCTCCGTCCTCCTTTCTTCCCTCCCTCATGTTTCCCTCCCCCCCCTCATCTGCCCCTCTCTTCTTCCCATTCCCCCCTCTCCCCCTCTTACCCTCCCTCCCTCCCCCTCTCTCTAATGACCCCCAACGAGAGGACTCCAGAGTGTCTGCCCCTCCCCCCCCCCTCCCTTCGCTGATGTAGGTGGCGGGCTGATTTTGCGATAAAGTCCGTTCTTCTTTATGGCCTTGTGCTAGGGTCTTCGTGTATTGTATTTGCGTACTGTATTTGTATTGCATGAATCGCTGGGTCCTAATCACTGGTGTGGTTAGGGTTGGCATTGTTAGCGGCCGAAGTTGCAGTTATAGAAGGGGGGAAAGTCTTATGGCTCGTAAGCGGGAATGTGTGTATAGTATTTAATGTATCGTGTCAGTGTATTGTATGAAGCGTTGGTTCCTGTTGTATGAATCATTGGCTCCTAATCATTTCTGTAGATGAGAGAAACATTATACGCGAGGAATTCGAGTATTGTACGCATACTGTATAAATGTATCGTATTTGTGTTGCCTCACTGCTGCGGAGGAGAGAAATCTTACTCCTTATAGGTGGAAATGTGTGCTTTGTATCTGCGCTTTATGTTCGTGTTCTATCGATCGCTGGCTCCTGGCCGCTGCTGCAGAAGGGAGAGCTCTTGCTGCTGTTGGTGTGCTCGTAGTTGCTATTTGCATAGGCGAATCCCGTGTTGCGTTAGCTGGCATGATTGATGCATCAGGTACTGTGATTGTAGCTGCCACAGGGTAAACACAGGATCAGGTTGCATCCTCTCTTTCCTCTGTAGCACTGGTGCCCTCCCTTCTCGGTTCGTCTGTGATTTCTGCCTTCCATTTGCTTGTGTCTGCGGAGTCTATCCCTTGTTCTTTCTCGCTTTCCTTCTTCTTTTCCCCATTTCTTTTCTTTTCTTATCTCTCTTTTTCCTTCTTTCTGTCGTTCTTAATTTCTTTTTCACTTCCTTTTTCTCTTATTTTCTCTCCATTCCTCTCTCTCTCTCTCTCTCTCTCTCTCTCTCTCTCTCTCTCTCTCTCTCTCTCTCTCTCTCTCTCTCTCTCTCTCTCTCTCTCTCTCCCTCGCGTTATCTCTCTTCCTCTCTCTCTCTCTCTCTCTCTCTCTCTCTCTCTCTCTCTCTCTCTCTCTCTCTCTCTCTCTCTCTCTCTCTCTCTCTCTCTCTCTCTCTCTCTCTCTCTCGTGTTCTCTCTCCCTCTCTCTCTCTCTCTCTCTCTCTCTCTCTCTCTCTCTCTCTCTCTCTCTCTCTCTCTCTCTCTCTCTCTCTCTCTCTCTCCCTCTCTCTCTCTCCCTCCCTCCCTCCCTCTCACCCTGGAACGAAATCCAGCTGGCATCTCCGAGGCACAAAAGCAGGCTGTCTCGCGCAACAATCCAATCCCTTTGCCGCCGTCCTTTTTATGTCGATTTCACCCTCGCGTATCGCTTAATAAACCTGTATCATCAAAGAGCTTGTCTAGAACTTTATTGAATATTAGAACCTTCCCGCTTCACTCCTCCTCCTTTTCCTCCTCTCTCTCTCCTTTCGCCTCTCTTCCTCCTCCTCTCCCCGCATTCTCCTCCCTCTTTCTTCCTACTTCCCCCCCCCCCCCACTCCTCTTTCTCTCCCTCTCTCCCTGCCTCTTTTCACTCCCTTCCCACCTCTCCTCATCTCCCTTTTTTCAATCTCTTTCTCCCACTCTTTCTCAGCTTCATCATACCTCCCTTACCCCTCCACCTCTTTCCCACTGCACTTTCTCCCCCACCCCCTCTTTTTCCCCCTCTTCTTCCCCGTTCCTCTCCCTCATCACCCCCACTGCACTTTCTCTCCCTCTCTCTCCCCCTCTCCTCCCCATTCTCTCCCTCATCCCCCCCACTGCCCTCTCCCCCCTCTCTCCTTCCCCGTTCCTCTCCCTCATCACCACCAATACGCTTCCCCCCCCTTTTCTCTCCCTCTCCTTCCCGTGCCTCTCCCTCATCACCCTCACCCACACTCACAGTATATGCATAGATTATCCGCAATCCTACGTGATATATAGGATGCCAAGGCGATGTTGTTCGGGTGTAGGATATCCCTTTGCTTTGAAGGAGCCTGAAGGTCACACAGAGAGGAGGGAGGGAGGGTGGGAGAGAGGGAGGGAGGGAGGGGCGAAGAGAGGGTGGGAGAAAGGGAGAGAGAGAGAGAGAGAGCGAGAGAGAGAGAGAGAGAGAGAGAGAGAGAGAGAGAGAGAGAGAGAGAGAGAGAGAGAGAGAGAGAGAGAGAGATAAAGAAAGAAAGAGAGAGAGAGAGAGAGAAAGAAAGGAAGAAAGAGAGAAAGAGAAAGAGAGAGAGAGAGAAAGAGAGAAAGACAGAGAGAGAGAGAGAGAGAGAGAGAGAGAGAGAGAGAGAGAGAGAGAGAGAGAGAGAGAGAGAGAGAGAGAGAGAGAGAGAGAGAGAGAGAGAGAATTCAGAGAGTACTTGGACCGTAGCCAAAGGGGCGGAGAAGAGGAAGAGGGGAAGAGGCAAGGGGTATAGAAGAAGAGGAGGACGAGTAGGGGGCGTGAGGGGTTTTCTTCGGAAAGCGGGGGGTGGGGGGGGGGGGCGATTGAGGGCGATGAAGGTCAGCCACGACAGGCGATGACCTTGTTTAAGGTGCGGAGAGGCAGGGAGGGAACGTTTCTGGAAGGAGATGGGGTAGAGTTAAAAACAGTCATAGGTGTTGGAAAATTATCATCACCACCATTAGTCATCATCATCATCATCATCATCATCATCATCATCATCACCATCATCATCATCATCATCATCATCATCATCATCATCATCATCATCATCAATATCATCATCATCATCATCATCATCATCATCATCATCATCATCATCTTCTTCATCATCATCACCGTCATCAACAACATCACCACCATCATCACCACAACTCCCACCATCACCATCACTATCACCACCACCATCATCACCATTTTTTGCTTAATTAAAGGTGATGTAACATATGACCTTTTTAGGGAATAAGGAAGTTAAGTTCGTTATAGAAAACCGAGAGATAAACACAGAAGACCTTGCTTGAGAGATCTTCTGTGAACTGACCTTTGACCTTTGCTGGTACAGAAACAAGGTATAGAAAGGTCAAGCAGATGAGGATTGGGGGGGGGGGGTTGATTATATATAAATCCTATTCAAGTCTGTGTTGTTGGTGGTGGTGATGTGTGAGAAAGAGAGGGAGGGAAGGAGGGGGGGGAAGGAGGGGGGAGAGAGAGAGAGAGAGAGAGAGAGAGAGAGAGAGAGAGAGTTTGAGAAACAGAATACGAGAGAGAGAGAAAGAAAAAGAGAGAGAGAGAAAGAAAGAAAGAGAGAGAGAGAGAGAGAGAGAGAGAGAGAGAGAGAGAGAGAGAGAGAGAGAGACAGTTTGAGAAATAGAGCATGAGAGAGAGAAAGAAAAAGAGAGAGAGAGAGAGAGAGAGAGAAAGACAGAAAGATAGAAAGAAAGAAAGAAAGAGAGAGAAAAAGAAAGTCAGAAAAAGAAAGAAAGAGAAAGAAAGAAAGAAAGAGAGAGAGAGACGAGCTTCTTCACAGCACCTCAGAGGGGAAGCTTGGCCAAGGGGCTTCTCTAGCGTGTGGATGACCAAGGCAGAGGAATATGGAGATGAGACCTGGAGGCTGTGCATGATGCTGAAGGTCAGTGGCTGCTAGAAAAATGTCATGCACTGCAGCGAGAGTACGAGTAAGTAGAAGGAGGAAGAAATGGAATGGAGTAATAAACGAAGGTGAGAGAAGATGGTGGTGATTGAGATGGAGGTGGGAAGAGAGAGGGAGCAGTGGTGTTGGTGATGGTGAGGGTGGTGATGGAGTTGGTGGTGATGATGGTGATAGTGATGATGGTGATAGTGATGATGATGGTGGTGGTAGTGATGATGAGGATGATGATGGGGAGGAGGAAGAGGAGGAGGAAGAGGAGGAGGAGGAAAAAATGAAACAAATAATAACGGTGATGACAGCAATGATAATAGGAAGTGGATACATTAGTATTTACGAAAGGGAAGTAAACCGAGAAAAAGAGAGAGAAAAAGAGAGAAGAAGAAGAAGAAGAAGAAGAAGGAGAAGTAGAAGAAGAAAATAGTCGTAAAGGTCGCTGGAAATCATGGCGCGGGAGAGAGTGAGGGGTAAGGGGGAGGGGAGAGGGGGGAGGGGCAAGAGGGGGCATGGAAGGAGGGGGGGGCGACGGCGGGCTCTCGTTGCTGGATCAGTCTTAGTCCCGTTATAGCAGCACTAACGTAGGTCGTGCCCCCCCCAACCCCCTTATCCTACGCCCCCTCACTCGCCCCCCCCCCCTCCTCGCTTCACTCCCTTTTCTCTCTCTCTCTCTCTCTCTCTCTCTCTCTCTCTCTCTCTCTCTCTCTCTCTCTCTCTCTCTCTCTCTCTCTCTCTCTCATATCCTCTTTCTCTCTCTCTCTCTCTCTCTCTCTCTCTCTCTCTCTCTCTCTCTCTCTCTCTCTCTCTCATATCCTCTTTCTCTCTCTCTCTCTCTCTCTCTCTCTCACTCACTATTTCTATTTATATTTAACTCTCTCTCTCTCTCTCTCTCTCTCTCTCTCTCTCTCTCTCTCTCTCTCTCTCTCTCTCTCTCTCTCTCTCTCTCTCTCCCTCTCTCCCTCTCTCTCTCTCTCTCTCTCTCTCTCGAAATTTTCTACAAATCACCCAAGATATCAGATCTACATTTCAAGTACAAGTTTTTAGTCTAGCATTTTCATGCCTGGATAAAGCTGAACTCTTTCTTTGTTTTATTATATATTCAAGTGCAATATTTCTCTTTTTTTGTTGTGTTCTACTATCTAGTATCTAGCTGAAACTTGTTTTTTTTTTTTTTTTTTTATTTAATGAAAGTAATACTTTGTAGCTCTTTCTCTCTTGATATTTTTTGTTGTCTTCCTTTTCTTTCATCCTCTCCATTATATATATATATATATTTTTTCCTTCGCGTATTCTTTTTAATATTTCTACTAGCGATATTTTTCACCTTCGGTAATCACTTCTACCTCCTTCTATCTACTTATTATCTACCCCTTTGCATCTAAGCTTAGCTTGGATTGCTTCCATTCATTTTCTCTTCCTAATTGTGCTTATTTCACTCTGTCTGTCTGTCTGTCTGTCTGTCTCTCTCTCTCTCTCTCTCTCTCTCTCTCTCTCTCTCTCTCTCTCTCTCTCTCTCTCTCTCTCTCTCTCTCTCTCTCTCTCTCTCTCTTCTCCTATCGTATTTATCTTGCTTCCCTCTTTGCCTCTCTTCTCTGTCTCTCTTGCTTCTCCCTCTTCTTTTGTTTTCTTCTCTCTCCTTCTTCTCCCTCATTGCTTCTTCTCATCCTTCCCTCTACCTCCCCCTCTCATCCTTCCTTCCATTTCCTTCCTCCTTCCCATTATTACACCTCTCTCCCTCTTTGTTGCTTCGCATCCCTCTCCTCTCTCATTCGTCCTCCTCCTCCTCCTTCCTCCCTCCTCCTCCTCCTCCTCCTCCTCCTCCTCCTCCTTCTTTTTTCCCTCCTCCTCCTCCTCCTTCCTCCCTCCTCCTCCTCCTCCTCCTCCTCCTCCTACTCCTCCTCCTCCTCCTCCTCCTCTTCCTCCTCCTCTTCCCTCTTATACACTCATCTACGACCCTCATTGACCTTCCGTGACCTTCTTGTACATAACTGCAAGATAGGGTCATCCGGAGGAAGTCTGTAATAACACAGCAGCGTCTCTTGTAATTGTGCTGCATTCGGGGAGAGATTCATTGCCTGGTGCTTTAACCAGGACACATCTCGCGGGCAAAAAGTGGAGATGAGGAGGAGAGATGATGAAGAAGAGGAGTGATGGAGAAGAAGAGGAGGAGAGATGGAGAAGAAGAGGAGTGATGGAGAAGAAGAGGAGGAGAGATGGAGAAGAAGAGGAGTGATGGAGAAGAAGAGGAGGAGAGGGAGAAGAAGAGGAGTGATGGAGAAGAAGAGGAGGAGAGATGGAGAAGAAGAGGAGTGATGGAGAAGAAGAGGAGGAGTGATGGAGAAGAAGAGGAGGAGTGATGGAGAGGAAGAGGAAGAGAGATGGAGAAGAAGAGGAGGCAGAAGCGGCAGAAGCAGGAGAGGAAAAAAGGAAATGGGAAGAGGATAGAAGAGGTAAAAAAAAAGGAAGAGGAAAGGAGTAGGAGGAATAAAAGATAAGAAGAAGGAGAAGAAGAAGAATGAGAAGAAGACGGCGAATAAAGATAGCAAGAAGAATTAGCAGAAGGAACAGAAGAGGCAGAAGAAAAGAATGAAGAGGAGCAACTGGGAGAGAAAGAAAAACAAAGGATACGACAAAAAAAAAAGAGAGGAGGAGGAGGAAAGGAATAAGAAAAAAAAGAAAAAAAAAGAAAAAAAAAGAAAAAAGAAAAAGAAGTAGATACTGTGCTTGCGAAGGAAAAATATTGCCTCGTAAATCACGTATCATTATATCCTCGTAAGAGAATGAAAGAGATTTATCCCCGGAGGTACTTTCCTGAAGGAGGGAGGGGGGGGGGGAGGGGGGGAGGGGGGGGGGGGGGAGAGGGGAGAGGGAGGGGAGGGGGAGGGGAGGGGGAAGGGGAGGGGGAGGGGGGAGAGGGGAGGTGAGGGAGGGGGGGGGACTTTTTTTCGAGGAATTGAGATATTGGTGAGGCGCTTCTCTTGTTTTTTTTTTGTGTGTTTTTTTTTTTGTTTTCTTTTCTTTTTTAATTAGCCTGCTTCCCTTTTCATTCTTTTCTGTCTAGTTTTTTTTTTTAAATGAGAAATCGGTAATTGACAGTATGTGTATAGATAGATAAATAGATGGGTGTGAACTGGTTGGTGAATAGAATGTGCTTTTTTTTTTGTCTTTTTTTGTCTTTTTTTCTTATCTCGTTTCTTTATTCTCTTTCACCTTCTTCCTTTCTGAATTCAGAATTCTTTATGGACTATGCCTCTCTCTCTCTCTCTCTCTCTCTCTCTCTCTCTCTCTCTCTCTCCCTCTCCCTCTCCCTCTCCCTCTCCCTCTCTCTCTCTCTCTCTCTCTCTCCCTCTCCCTCTCTCTCTCTCTCTCTCTCTCTCTCTCTCTCCTCTCTCTCTCTCTCTCTCTTTCTTTCTCTCGCTCTCTCTCTCTCTCTCTCTCTCTCTCTCTCTCTCTCTCTCTCTCTCTCCCTCTCTCTCTCTCTCTCTCTCTCTCTCTCTCTCTCTCTCTCCCTCTCTCGTACTCTGACCCTGTAAGTTACCTTGGAAATTCTCTCTTTCGTTTGACAGATAATGAACAGATAATCCTTTTCGTGACAGTGCTGGGTGATAGGTAACGGTATTGTGATTTCAGTTAACACAATCACTAGCATGTTATTTCTCAATCTTTTTTTTGTATTATTATTATTTCCTAAAGCGGAAGTATAAGTGATTCCTAGAACTTCATGGTGGTGGTGGTGGTGATGATTGTGATGATGATGATGATGATGATGATGATGATGATGATGATGATGATGATGATGATGATGATGATGATGATGATAATGACGATGATGACGATGATGAGGAGGAGGAGGAGAATAATGATAATATCTGTGGTGATGGTGATGATGATGAAAGACGCCATGTGATCATCGATAACAGACCACACCAGATCAGAATTCACAAAAAATTATTACGAAGGTGCAAACAACAAAAAAGGAACAGATATAAAGAGAGAGAGAAAAAAAAATAAAAGAAAATCAATAGAACGACATTATTTTATTTTAATAAGGAACAAAAGAAAAGAAAAGAGAGAGAGAGAGAGAGAAAGAAAGAAAGGGAAAAAAAACATAACAAAGAAAACGAATAACAGATTTCATTTGGGGGGAAGGGGGAGGGAAGGAAGGGGGGTGGGGGGAGGGGGAAGAAGACTCAGACGGGCACAAAATACCCCCCCCCCCCT
>NC_061828.1:8018929-8027427 GCF_019202785.1 Penaeus chinensis | reverse complement strand
GGGGGGGGGGAGAGGAGAGAGAGAGGGGGGGGGGGGGGAGAGGAGAGAGAGGGAGAGAGATAGAAAAAAAGAGAGAGAGAGAGAGAGAAAGAGAGAAAGAGTTTATTTTTACATTGCCTTTTGTGTCCAACAGTCGCCGCATTGAATAATTCCGTTAATGTTGTGATAAACATTTCCATTGGATATTTTTGGCTTTATGGGAAGAATTTCGTTGCTTGATTTTATGATAAAGTTTCAAGTTGAGTTATTAATGGTGATGATAATGATAGTGATATAATGATATTGATAGTGATATAATGAAAAATGTAGGGGTTTTAAATGATAATGGTAGTGATATCATGATAATGATAGTGATATAATGATCATGATAATGATATGATTATAATGACAAATATAGTAGTACTAATGATGGTAATAATGATGGTAATTAGGGTAATAATAGAAATAATGATGATTATGATAATGATTGTAATGATAATAATGACAATAGTAATATGAAAGGTGATGATTATAATAATAATAATAATAATAATAATAATAATAATAATAATGAGAATAAGAATAAGAAGAACCATTAATTCAAATAAGCGGGGGTGGGGGGAAGGGGGGTATCTGTCCAGCTAACCTTGATCACTTACCTTACAATTACAAGTCTGCATGACAGATTGGAAAATGAGACACCAACATGCATGATTGCTACCTGCATGGTGGCATAGGGGGGGGGGGGGGAGGCAGAAGAGGAGTTGGGGGGAAAGTAAAGCGAAGAAGAAAGAGAGAGAGAGAGAGAGAGGGAAGGGGGTGGGGCGAGGGAGAGAGAGTGTGAGAGAGAAAAGAAAGAGAGAGAGAGAGAGAGAGAGAGAGGGGGGGGGGAGAGGCGCGAGAGAGAGAGAGAGGGGGAGGGAGGGAGGGAGGGAGAGAGGCGAGAGAGAGAGAGAGAGAGAGAGAGAGAGAGAGAGAGAGAGAGAGAGAGAGAGAGAGAGAGAGAGAGAGAGAGAGAGGGGGGGGGGGGGAGGAGGGGGAAGTGTGAGAAAAAAATGAAGTGATGATTGGGAAAAACGGGGTAAGTTTAGAAAAAAAAAAAGGGTTTTTTAAAAATTTGGGGGGAAGACATTAAAAGCAGTGAAAAACGCGGAGCAAAGAAGAAAAGAAAGGAAGTGAAGATAATCAAAAAGGAAATGAGGTAAAACCAAGAGCAAGAAAAAAGGCAACACGAAAAAAGGGTTAAGGAAAAAATGAAGGAAATGGTTTCAAATGGTAGAGAGGGAATCAAGAAAAAATGGGAGAAAAAAAAGAAAAAAAAATACGTTTCAAGAAAACAAAAGAGTGACACTAATAAAAGGAAATACAAAAAACGGGAGAGAAGGGGGGGGAGAAGAGGAAAAGGAGAGAGGGTAAAGAGAGGGAGAGAAAGAGAAGAGAGCAGGGAAAAGAATAAAGAAAGAATATTTGAAAGAAGTTTAAAAAAAAGGTGGAAAAGAATTTAGGTAAAAAGGGGAAATATGAAGTAAAAAATTTTATTCGTGTCCCAAAAAAGTACACGAAAGGGGACGGCGGGGGGGAAAAAATTCACCTGATGCCCAACCGGGTTAATAGCGTCAGCATAAACGGGAAAGTTGGGCTCCCAGGGGTGGTGAACCGACAGCACTCCGTTCACCCAGAAAACTCGGGGTTGTTACGCCGTTTGCGTTTGCTTCCCTTGGGGGTGCCCGTTGCTTTTCCCCGGGTCTGTGTCTGTTTTTCCCGCGTTTCTGCCTTGATTTCTTGGGTCCCCGGATGCTGTCCCCGGGTTTCTGTGTTTTGTTTTTTCCTGCCGTTTTCTTTGCTTGCTTGGGTGCCCGGATGCTGTACCGCTTTTTATCTCGAAAAAAAAGGGTTTTGGCTGTTTATACCTGTCGGCTGCTTGCTTGCTAGGGTGCCTGGATGCTGTTTCCCGCTTGGGTTTTTGTACGGTTTTGTTTTCCCTTCTGGTTTTCTGTGGGATTTTGTACTCCCCTTTTTTTTGGGATAACTGAAAGGGTGCAAATTTCTTTCCCTTTCTTGCCGTTTGGATTTGTACCCGGGTGTGTTGTTTTTACTGTGTTGTTGCCTGTTTGGGATGTCATACCGGCGGGGGTGGTGTTTTCTCCATGTTTAAATTCAGGTCGTGTTTTGTTGGGCGGATTTTTGTTTTTATATATGATTTTATATATAAAATATTTTTTTTTGTATTATATATATCTGTGTTGTGGGCGGGTGTGTTGTGGTTTGTGTGTGTGTGTGGCTGTGTGTGTGTGTGTGTTGTGTGTGTGTGTGTATGTGTGTGGGGTTTTTTTAAAATACCTTTATATTTATATATATATAAATATATAATATTTATATATGCATGTATGTGTGTGTTGTGTATATTTATGTGTTTTATATATATATTTATTTTATATATTATAATATATATAGATATATTTATTATGTATATGTAATTGTATATATTGTATATATATATTATATATATATATATATTATATATATTATGCATGTATGTGGTGTCTGTATATATATATAATATTATATATTTTTATGTAGATAGATAGATAGGGTAGATATAGAAAATTTTATAGATATTGTATATTTTATATATTAATATATTATTATATTATATATTTATAATGATGTTGTGTTGTATTGTATATTGTATTGTGTAAAAAATATTTAAATATGTTGTATGTATGTATATATCCCATACATAGGAACCTTATTAAATATACTTTATTCCTCGGCCCCCCTTAAATTCCCCCTTGAGACCTCTACATCGACCCTCGGGTGGCTCCACAAGGACGAAACGGCCCAAACGACCAATCGCCATCGATCACGGGAGACCACTTCTTCCTAAGTATGAAAGGGTTGACACCCACACTGCCTCCCGAATAATCTTTAAGGACTTACTTTTTTTGTTTCAGGGGTTTTTAAACATTCCATGGGCGGGCGGGGGGGGGGAAACACTTTTCCCCCTCGTAAATTCGTTTAAACAGGGGAAAAGGGAAACCGAGGGGGGAATCAGTTGTGTTTGGGGTTTGATTTTGTGGGTATTTTAGTGCTAGTAGCGTAGGGGTTTTGGGATTGGCAAAAGTGCTTCTTGGACGTGTTTTGGGGGTTAGAAATTGCTATTTAGCATTTGTTTTGGGGAAAGGCTAGTAAAAAGGTTAATGGTGGGAGTGGTAGTGGCTTTTGGTTTGTTGTGAGGGGAAGTAGGGTTTGAAAATTACTACCACGCATATGAAATATTTGCAAGTGGTGGTGGTTTTAAGTGTTTTGGGTGCTATTTAGCAGTGTTTTTAAATTTAAATGTTTAATTTCAAAAGAAAGGGGGAAAAGCGTGGGGAGGTTATGGGGACGTTGTAGGAGAGATGAGATGGATTGGGGGGTTTAGATGGAGATAGATAGAAAATTTATGAAAGGACGGGACATGGGGTGGCAGTGTAGGCTTTTGTAGGGGTTAAGAGGGGAAAAAAGAGGTACGTTTGAAGGGGTTACAATTAGGGAAAAGGAAAGAGGTTTGGGTTTAGGGGGAAGGGGAGGGAGGGGGAGAGAGGAGGGGGGGGGAAAGAGAGAAAAGAAAAGTGAGAAAAAGAGAGGAAAAAAAGGAAAGAAAAGAAAAAAGGACAGAGATGGAAAAAAAATTTTTTTTTTATCTTTATATATAATTATAAAAAAGAAAGGGAAAAAAAAAATATAAAAAAAAAAAATAACCAAAAAAAAAAAAAAGGAAAAAAAATTTCACTAAAAGAAAAAAATGAGAAGAAAAAAAAAACAAAAAAATGGGGGAAGGGGAGAGGAGGACACCAGAGAGTTATTTACCAGACATGTCGGCATGTATTCAGCCAGCCATAACACAGCTGGAGTCTTATATTGTTGTGTTTTGGCCTATAAGACTTCGACAATCCATTTTTAAAAATTGTTCTTTTTTTTTTTTTAGGGGGGGAGAGGAGAGGAGGGGGGGGGAAAAAAAAAAAAGTATGGCAAGAAAAATATGCTGATTATTATTCTCAGTATTTTTGTTATTATGAATGCTGCTCATATGTTTTTTTTGGGCTTTTTTTTTAAAACCCGGTTTTTTTTGTTTTTTGGTTTGTTACTGATATTAAATTGTATTATTGTTATTTTGCTGTTGTTGTTGTCATTAGTGCAGCCTTATTTTTTGTAGTTTTGATGATAATGTCATTGATGTTGTGGTTGAGAGAGTTGCCTTTAAACTTTAATTAGTTTATTTTGCCGTTTGCTTTTTATGTTTTTATTACTGTTTTTGGGAGAGAAGGGAGGGAGAGAGAGAGAGAGAAGAGAGGAGAGAGAGGAGGGGAAGGGAGGATCGAGGATATAGAGGGGGGAGAGAGAGAGAGAGGGAGAGAGAGATTGGTCGTGGGGAGGGCTGGGGGGAGGGGGGATGCGGTGTGGTGATAGGAGAGAGATGGAAGGAGAGAGAGAAGATGAGGCAAGAGTAGAGAGAGGGAGAGGAGGAGAGTATGACGAGAGCGAGAAGAGAAGAGAGAGAGAGAGCGAGACAGAGACAACAAAACAAACAGATGTCATTTCTGAGACACAGACCAGACGGGACAGATAGGAGCTCTCCCCACCCCCCCCCCACACCACCACACCCCCCCACCCCCCCCCCCCCCCCCCCACCCACCCCCCCCCCCCCCCCCCCACACCACCCCCCCCCCCCACCCCCCCCACACCCCCCCCCCCCCCCCCCCCCCACCCCCCCCCCACCCCCCCCCCCCCCCCCCCCCCCCCCCCCCCCCCCCCCCCCCCCCTTCCCTCACAGTACACAAATCACTGCCAGATCCAGCAACTAGTGACACATACCATGGAGAACAAATGGTCGTATTGAACCCTCCAGTGAACGACTCCCTACATGCATACATCCTCTCGTGTGTTCTTTGTTCATTTGTATCTGTTCCCAAGCCCCAAGGTATCAGATTGGCATTAGTATTGTAGTAGTGGAGTAATTGATGCGGGCGGGGGCTGGGACGTGGGAGTTGGCGTTGGAGGCAGGGAGTGGGCTGTGTGTCGCTCATTTGAACTCGTTCTGTCTAATTGTTCTGCTGACGTCATCATTGGGTTCTGCGAGAGGCTGAGAAGAGGCGCTCGTTCTCTTGCTCTCGCTTTCTCTCTCGTTCTCTTTGTCCTTTTTCTTCTTTTTATTTGTTTGTTTGTTTTTGTGTGTGTGTGTGTTTGTCATTTTTTTTCTTTTTTTTTTCTTTTTCTGTTTCGTTTTCTTTTACTTCGTCTCTTTTCTCTTTCATTATTTTATTCTGCCTGTATTTCTTTCTCTCTCTTTGTCTATTTGTTCTTTATTTTGTTTTGCCTCTATTTCTCCCTCTTTCTCTCTCTTTTTTTTCTCTGCCTCTTTTTCTTTATCTTTGGCTACCTTTTTGTTTAGGTTTATTTTTTATTTCCCTTTTTATTTCAATTTCTACATCTTTATGTTTTATTTTTACTCTTTCTTTCTTATTCCAATTTCTTTGCTATTTCGCCTTATTTGATCTTTATCCCTTTTTCTCATTTTCTCTCTCATTCTTTTTTATTCTATTTTTTCTCTCTTTTACCTTCCCACTTTCTTGCTATATCTCTTAAGATCTTCCTTTGTTATCGCTTTCTGCCTTTTCGCTTTGTTTTCCTTTTCTTTTCCTTTTTCTCGCTTTCTGGTACTTTGTATCTCTGTTTTTATATTTCTTTAACATTCTCTCTTCTCTCTCTCTCTCTCTCTCTTTATCTCTCTCTCTCTCTCTTCTTCTCTTGCGACAAAGAGAGAGAGGAGAGAGAGAGGAGAGGAGAGAAGAGGAGTGAGGAGAGGAGGCGAGAGAGAGAGAGGGAGAGAGAGGGGAGGGAGGGAGAGAGGAGAGGGAGGAAGAGAGAGAGAGGAAGGGAGGAGAGAGAGAGAGAGATGAGGTGGGGGGAGGGAGGAGAATGAGGGGAGAGGGGAGGGAGGAGGAAGGGGGGTGGGGCGAGGGGGGGGGGGGGGAGGAGGGAGAGGGAAGGGGAGAGCGGGGGAGGAGGGGGAGGAGAGGAGGGAGAGGGAGGAAGGAGGAGTGGAGAGAGAGGGAGAGGAGAGAGGTGAGAGAGAGCAGAGAGATGGGAGAGGGAGAGAGAGAAGGGATGGAGAGGGAGGAGAGGAGAGAGACGAGAGAGAGAAGAGATGAGAGGGGGGAGATGGAGGAGGAGTGAGAGGAGGGAGAGACAGAGAGACAGAGAGAGGGAGGAGAGGAGAGGAGAGAGAGAGGAAGAGGGAGAAAAGAGAGAGGGAGAAGAGGGAGGAGAAAGGGAAAAATGAAAAAAAGAGAGGAAGGAGGAGAGAGGGAGGGAGAGGGAGGAGAGAGGGAAAGGGAGGAAAGAAGAGAGAGGAGAGGGGTAGGTTTGAGAGAGAGATGGGGAGAAGGGAGAGAGAGAGAGGAAAAAGAGAAAAGAGGGTGGGAGAGGAGGAGAGGTGGGAGGAGGAGAGAGAGAGGAGAGAGAGAGAGTGAGGGCCTGACCTTGGCGGCGCTTTTACCTTGTCCAAGCAGGGGACAGATGTTTGCCAGAGCGGCACCTGTTTTCCGCTTTGCAGCTGGGTCTGGGGGGGAGGATGAGGGCGGCGCTTTTGTGCCGATGATTGTGGGAAAGGGGGGCGGGGGGGAACTTTTATTGTGTGGGATAAAAAAAACACAATATATATATATTTTATTTTATATATAAAATATTTATTTGTGTGTGTGTGTGTATGGTTGTGCGTTGTGTGTGTGTGTGTGTGTGTGTGTGTGTGTCTGTGTAAAAGAATAAAATATATATATATATTATATATATATCTGTATATATATATATTATGTTAAAGTATATATATGTTATATTATACTATATATGTAAATGTATGTAAATATATATATATATATATATATAAAATTTTTTATGTGTGGTGTTTTGTGTGTGGGGTGTGTGTGTTTGTGTGGTGTGTGTGTGTGTGTGTGTGTGTGTGTGGGGGTGTGTGTGTGTTTTTGGTTTTGTAAATAGATAGATAGATGCTAGTTAAAAATTTAAAATAGGGTAAGATAAAAAGAATTTGGATTGTTTGAGGGAAGAGGGGAAAGAAGATGAAGAAGAAGAAGGGAAAGGGGGGAGAGAGGGAGAGGAGAGGGGGGAGAGAGAAAGGGGGAGGTGGGGATGGGGAGGGGGCGAGAAGAGGAGAAAAGAGAGAGAGAAGAGAGAGAGGGGAGTGAGGGGATGGGGGGGGAGAGAGGGGGAAAGAGAGGGGAGGAAAAGGGGGGGGCATTTGGGGGGGAAGGGGAAGAGAGTAGGGGGAGAGGGGGGAGAGAAAAGAGGAAGGAGGCCTGCATGTGTGCATATGCAGTCGTTCACTGCGCGTGCATCCGTATTTTCCCAGCGCACATGCCCTCGCCGGGTCAGCACCTGCCGACACAAGCAGGTGTGTCTTCCATTCCCAGACAAACAAGAAGGTGAAACTTTAAGGTGAATACACCGAAGGCCGCCTATTAAGGGCTTCTTAATTTAGAATCGCCTTCCTCGTTTTAGGTATGACTTGGAACGAACTAAACCATAATAGAATGACTTCTGGAAAGGTGGAAGAGAAATTCAAGGTTATTATCAATGTTTCCTTTCTTTCTGTCTCTTTCGTGGCTTTTAATTTAGTTTAAAAGCGACACTCCCTCCCTCCCTCCCTCCTTCCTCTCCTCCGTCCCTCCCTCCCTCCCTCCTTCCTCTCCTCCCTCCCTACCCCCACCCACCCAGGTGAGTTAAATCCCCAGGTGAGGGCAGCCACCGGGGAGTGTGTGTTGGCTCAGAGCAGGTGTGAAAACATTGAGGTCGCTCCATGGATTCGGGAGGGTGTGCGGGAGGGGGGGGGTCAAGGGAGGAGGAAGGAGAGAAGGAGGGGTGCAGGGCGAGAGAAGGAGAAAAGAAGGGAGGGTAGAAGGGATGGGAGAAGGGGAGATGGGGGTTGGAGGGCGAGGGAGGGAGGGTAGGAATTGAGGGAGACGAGGGTAGAAGCTGGAAGAAGGGAAGTATGAGGAAAGGGAGAAGAGGGTGTGAAAAGGAAGAAGGGATGGAAGGCAAGAGGAAGGAGTGAAGAGGTTGTAGGGTAGAATTAAGTAGAAGGACGAGGAGGTAGAGAGAAAAATGTGGGTCGAAAGTGGGAGGGAGGAAGGGAAGTAGATGGAGGATAGAAAAAGAGGATAAGGGAGGGAGGATAGAAGGAAAGAAGGGTAAGAGGATGGAGGATAGGAAGAGGATGAAGATGGATGGGGGGAAGGGGAGAAGGGTGAGAAGAAATATGAGTATTATGAGGGAAAGTAGGGATGGAAAGAAGTGAGGAGGGAGAGAAAGAAGGAGAGAATGGATGGAAAGAATGAGGGAGATAAAAACTGAAAAGTAGGTATGAGAGAGAAAGGAAAAAATGAAAGAATGGCTACTGTATAGAGAGGGAAATATAGGAAGGGATAGAGGGAGGAGAAAGGAGGGAAATATGGAGGGAAAGG
>NC_061828.1:8006429-8011429 GCF_019202785.1 Penaeus chinensis | reverse complement strand
GTTGGGCCTTCGTGCAACATGGCAGAGCTCAGATGTGCAACAGATTCCGAATCACAACCTGGATTTAATTCTCATCAGGGTCGGGTCGGTACGCGCGTTGCATCTTAGTCAGGGCTCAGTAGCATGCAAGAATTCGGTCGAGCAGGATGCGGTGTTTGTTTTCTCCGGCGAGGGAGGACCTGCGTTGGGTTGCTGGGTTGAGCTATTGGGTTGAGAGAGCAAAAAAAAAAGGGGGGGGGGAGAGAGGGGGGAGGGGAGGGGGGATTTATGGTTGATGGAAACAACAGCGATTGGAATTAGATTGGGTTCTTAGGATCGAAATCATTGTAGTTGTGTCTCGATTTTTTTCTGCGTCTTTCTTTTTTTATTTTGCTTTTTTCTTGTTCTTCTTATTGTTTCGTTTCTTTCTTTTTCCCCCCCCCCCCCTCTCTCTCTCTCTCTCTTTCTCTCTCTCTCTCTCTCTCTCTCTCTCTATCTATCTATCGATCTATCTATCTATCTATCTCTATCTCTCTCTCTCTCTCTTTCTCTCTCTCTCTCTTTCTCTTTCTCGCTCTCTCTCTCTCTCTCTCTCTCTCTCTCTCTCTCTCTCTCCATCTCTCTCTCTGTCCATCTATCTATCTATCTATCTATCTCTTTTCTGACCCTCTCTCTCTGTATCCCTCTTTCTATTTCTCTTATACTTTTATTCTCTCCCCTTGTCGTACTCCCGAGCCTTTTGGTCAACATGCTTGTGAGAATGACCTAACACGGATGCTCACCGAGTTCATATGCGAGGGATGTGGAGTCGAACATGGCCCTAAGTGAAGCGAATGGTGGTGGTTAGTCCAGGCAATTAAAAGAAAAAAGGATTGTTATATATTTATTTATATATATATTGTTCTCTGTAGTTACTGCTGTGTACAAAAAAAAAATACATGTGTATGTGTGTTTCTACATGTAAAGACACACATCTGCCTGTACTTGTCTGACGCTGAACACATTGTTCTCAGTGTAATAAGATCCAGGGCATAAACAAAGTCGAACTGACCCCGTTTTAAATTAATTGTTTTTCTACGCTATATACGCTCGCCCCAACCGAAAAAGGCCTCCATTAACGCCTTGGCTTTAAGCAGACGCCGACGGTGGCGGTGTGAAATGTAATTCGCTCGGGATCTCATCATTTACACAGTAATGGCCCTCGAAATGACGTCCCTCTACCTGAAGGAGAGCAAAAGGGTGCGGCAGAAGAGGGCGAAGGGAGGGAGAGAGGGGGAGGCGACCTTGCTTGTGAACAGGGAAGGAGGCCAAACCGCTAATGGAAAGGTTGGACTGATTTTGCTATAAACACGGTCACGTGGTTTCTGGAGTTGTGGAAGAGCAACGTAGCAGCGAGGTCAGGCCATAGCATCTCCAGTCACAGATGATCCGATGGAAATACGCGGACTTTCGGATTTCCTCCTGGAATATAAGAATCGAAATAGTGACAACGCTGCCAAGTGCGAATAAGTACTGCGAGTGCGAATAGCGAGAGGGTCGACTGGCCACCCGGTAGGGGGCGAGGCTCTAGTGTCCCAAACACCCATTACTTCTGCGATTAACGCTTACAAAATTAACTGAATATTAATGTTACGAGCTTGCCCAGGCAGGGAGCTGGACTAGAGCTATGATGCTAGGGCAGGAGTCGCCTGCTTGTAATGGTCGTTGAACCAGTTGCCTCGAACGGTGAAGCGAATGGCACGAACTAATCCGGACACCGTTTCATTTTGTAACGAATAATTTCAAATGACATTCGAGAACTTTAGATTAGAAGGTAAAAGATACGTTTGAGGAAATATGCATGAAACTACGATGGACTCATAGCGAGCGTTCTAACACGTCGGGAGACATGTGCGTGTCGACAATTAAGAATAAGTGGCCCATTGCAAAGTACTGCAGATCCGGCTCGAGGCTTCAACGCTGGCTTGGCTTCGGGAGCTGCGCCTGTCTCTCTTCTCTCCCCTGCCATCGATCAGACTTCGACATTATCCGGTGAATATTAAGCATTTTCCAAGCAAGTGGAGGGCGTAGGCGGACGGCGAGCGGGAGGAGGGACAGGGCAGATGGCGGAGGAGCAGCGGCTGTGATCAGAGCGTTGTCAGGTGATTAATCTTGGCCTCGCTCTGCCGGGCTCCAGGTGTGGCGGCGAGGAGTTATGGCCGCCTTTTTTCAGTATAATTTATCGTATATGATACGATATGCTGACTAAGTGCGAAACCTGATACATCATTATAAGTGCCACAGAAACTCGTCATGTAATCAAAACGCGGCAATTTGCTTGATTATTTTTCTTCTAAAATATGTGTTCTTGAAGTCTTCGGCTGTCTAGAATAACCTTGAAAACTTGAGCAATAATACATTTCCCTCAAGAATTCATCCGGAGGAGAAATGCTCGAATGTGGAGAAAAGAACAAAGAAATGAAATCAACAGAATCCTTTGAGAATTTTCTCGTGGTTCCAAGATTTTTTTTTTTTTTTTTTTTAATATATCCTCAAATTGTACATAAAAGTGTGAAAAAAAGAACCGAACACGCTAGCGATAACCAGTATTTTAACCAGTATTTTCTAACCTATGCAAGCCCAAGCGCAAGCGAGTTTGTTACACCCAAGATTCCATCGACAAAAGCTATCGCATGTCTTCATCGCCCAGGTCCGTCACGGTTCTTAGATTTTAACATCGTACGCAACATCTTTTTTTTTTTCAAGAAGTCCTTCGGCGAGGTCACGTGATAGCTACGACGGTGACGACGCCGGAAGAACGCAGAATTAGAACGTTAAAAGCGGACGCGTTCACTTGGTCAAAAGATTCGGCGCGTCTGGGAGTGACGCTGGGGACGGGCGCTCGTGTTGCTGGTCCTTTGTGTTTTTGTCTCTTTTTACGGCTCAGTCTGTCTACCTAAGTCTTTTTCTTGTTCTCTTCCGCTCTCCCCTCCTTCCCTGTCCTCCCCTTTATTCTCCCTTACCCCTTACCCGCTCTTTGTGCTTCCCCCTTCCCTTCCACCCTCCTCGTCCCCCCCCCCCTCTTCCTTCTCCCTCTTCCCCCACTTTGCTCGATCCTCCTTCCTCCTTCTCCTCTTCCTCCCTCCTTCTTCTCCCTCTTTCACCTCCTTCCTCCATCCCTTCTCTCCTTATCCCTCCCTCGTCCTCCCTTTTTACCCCCTTCCCCTTCCGCCCCTTCCCCCCCTCCCCCCTCCCCAGCGGGCCATCAAAGCATCTCGGAAAATTATCGAGCTGAGTCGCGCTGATAAATGAGCGTCGCCAACAGTCCCCATCTGGCGTGACATTGTCTCCCCGCTTCTGCTCCATCTCTCTCTCTCTCTCTCTCTCTCTCTCTCTCTCTCTCTCTCTCTCTCTCTCTCTCTCTCTCTCTCTCCCTCTCTCTCTCTCTCTCTCCTCTCTCTCTCTCTCTCTCTCTCTCTCTCTCTCTCTCTCTCTCTCTCTCTCTCTCTCTCTCGCTCTGTGTGTGTGTGTGTGTGTGTGTGTGTGTGTGTGTGTGTCATTACTATATAGCTATTTTCTTCTTATTCTTTTTACTCCGAGATGTATCCCATTCATAAAAGGTTAAAACAAAAAAAAAAGTAAAGCTGGAATATAAGAAAAAAAAAGAAATATCTTTTGAAAATTATTGCATTTTTTGCCTTTGTGATTTCTTTTTTTGTATGTTTGTTTTTCTTATCTTATCTTATCTTTATGTTTGACTCAGGAAGTTTACGTTTTAATAAGTTTGTTTTTAATTATATATATTTTGTGTTATACTGTTCAACGGTTGATATTTCAATTGTATGCGTATGTAACACCTGTGTCTCTTATGCTATATGAATTTTTATCTTATTTCTCTCTCTCCCTCTCTCTCTCTCTCTTTCTCTCTTTCCCTTTCTCTTTCTCTTTCTCTCTTTCTCTTTCTCTCTTTCTCTTTCTCTCTTTCTCTTTCTCTTTCTCTTTTTATTTATCTCTTTCTCTCTCTCTCTCTCTCTCTCTCTCTCTCTCTCTCTCTCTCTCTCTCTCTCTCTCTCTCTCTCTCTCTCTCTTTCCCTTTCTCTTTCTCTTTCTCTCTTTCTCTTTCTCTCTTTCTCTTTCTCTTTCTCTTTTTATTTATCTCTTTCTCTTTCTCTCTCTCTCTCTCTCTCTCTCTCTCTCTCTCTCTCTCTCTCTCTCTCTCTCTCTCTCTCTCTCTCTCTCTCTCTCGTTATTTCTTCTCACACGTACGTTTTCAAAAGTTTCAATTTACATATACGTTATGCTATCTATTTCTGATTTTCTTTCTATCTATTTTTTTCGGATACAGTATATGTATATGTTTATCTTCATGGATTTTGCGAATTAGTGGTTAGAGTGGCCTGTCTTAACGTAATATTTTCCTTGCATTTTCGCAAATATCTTTCGTCCCTCATTTCATTTATCTTCTTTTGCTGATTCTATGTTTTTTGTTTTTTTGTTTTTTATTTACACTTTTTTCTTTCTTCCTATAAGTATAAGTGTATAAGTGTTTGTATAAAGTACAAGATCAAAAATCATGAACCAGCCATTTAAAAGAACAGACGATATAGATGTATATTTCAGAGTGATATATACGAAATTGTAAAGAAAATAGTCTAATGTATGAAATGTATACAAAAATGCACGAAATGTATATAATATATATATATATGTGTGTGTATATTATATATATATATATATATATATATATATATATATATATATACATATATATATACATATATATATATACACCCTTTTTTCTTTTTTCTACGATTTATTTTTCATGCATGATTTTCTCCAGCAAGAATCTTCGAGTACAAGAAAGCGAAGATTCCTTGAGACATTAACGTGCACAAAGCGTGCATAGAGATTATGAAAACAGACCTTAATGTTTGTTGCTGGTTAGCACGTTCTCCCTTTGACCCATTCATCTCTATAGAGCCATGATAAGGCATAATGACCTAGAGGTATTTGCTCTCTATTATGGCGTTTATCCTTCTCTC
>NC_061828.1:7991429-7998929 GCF_019202785.1 Penaeus chinensis | reverse complement strand
GACTATTTTTTTATTGTTGTTGTTGCTGTCTTATTCTATGTCTTTTTTTCGTCTCTTACATTTAATCCTGCTCTACCTGCATGATATAGTGATGTTAGCTGTCGAGGGTTAATGGGTGATTCTGCAAACGAATTTTTTTTTCTGCCTGCAAGATTTTTTTTAGGTGTTAACTCACAAATTTTTCCCATTGATTCGGTTAAGTAAAATAATCTTATAGCCTCGCCTTCCTTTTGCGCTATGAATAGGATGGGAAAGAAAGGAGGAAAGGGAAAGGAAATCTCGTAGGGATAATGTTAGTAATAGGAATGATAATAGTAATAATGGTAATGATAGTGATGATGATGATGGTGATGGTGGTGATGATGATGATGATGGTGATGATGATGATGATGATGATGATGATGATGATGATGATGATGATGATGATGATGATGATGATGATGATGATGATGATGATGATGATGATGATGATGGTAATAATAAGTTTTTAAAAAATAGAGACTCCAAAACTTATTTAGGAGCCGCTTCGCCATTCTGGGGAGGAAACCGCCCCTCGGGACCTGCGGGGGCGACGAAGGGTCCGAGCGGCGCGAGAACCCCTCCAGCGATGAACGACGATGCCCTTCCTCGCCTGATCCATTCGGGACACGCGCGCCGGGGAGAGCGTGTCCTCCTCCCTCATCCCACTGTTGTTGTTGACTTGGGTTGGAGGAGGGGATGGAGAAGAGAGGGAGGAATGGTGGGGAAAAACGAGGAGAGGGAAGAGGGGATGGTAGGAGAGAGGGAGGGAGAGGGGTGGGAGAGATTGAAAGGAAGGGGACAAGGAGGGAATGAGGAGAGCTGACCAAGGACAGTGGACCTACCCCGTGCGCGGTCCGAGGAGTCGCGGATAAAGCACATACAGCAGTCACAGCCATAGCTAATGCCAGCCACAATGACGCTCACATAATCTCTCCCGCGGGCCAAAAAGTACTAGTTTTTACGGCGTTGCCACATGAGCGGCGAAGCGGAGCCGCAGCGCACCTTCCAGCCAACCGTCTGGACGCCTGGACCCTGCTTGCCCTGCGACGCCAGCGCGAGTCCCTGCTCCTGCTCGCTCCACGACGTCAACCCCGACTCTTCTCTTCCTGCCTCTTCTGCTGGGGACTTCTCGGGATCCCGCTTGCCCAGTGACACAAATGCGACTCCCCTGCGCCTGCTGCTTCTGCCGGAGACCCCTCTGCGTCCTCCATGGCCTATGGTACAAACGTGACTCCCCTGCTCCTGCTCCTCCTTCTCCTACTTGAGACTTCCCCAGAGTCCTGCTTGCCAAAATGATTCACCTACTCCTCCTGCTGGGGGCGTCGCGGGGTTCTTAAATTGTAGACTTCCTGCCCTCAGTAGTACGGACCCTGGCTGCACCTTCTTCAGGATTCACCGAGTAGTCTTCTAGCGCCTGCGGACCTTCAGTGTAGCTAGTATTTTCTGGAGTAAAAAAAAAAAAAAAAAAAAAAAAAGTATGTTACAGTAAAAATTAAACGAAAAAAGACAATACAAACGTATTTGGATAAAAAAAAATATATAATCGCCTTTGATTTAGCCGACAAATGAACTTAAATCTATCCATCCTTTCTTTACTGGATTACGGTGACAATCATAACCACGAAGTCATTAACAAAGAACGATCAACTGTTTAGCCTTTTTCCTTTTATTTTCTCTAACTCTCTCTCTCTCTCTCTCTCTCCTTTTCTCTCTCTCTTTCTTCCTTTCTCAATCTATCTATTGACTTCTGTTCTCAAGTTCTTCCGTCTATCCTATTTCGCATCTTCCAGCACGAGATTCAGATCGGTTCCTTTTGTTCTTCTGTGTCTTGTTTTTACTCTCACTGACAGTCATACAAAGTCTTGTTAACCTTTGACCTGTGGCCCGTACTTCATCTCCTCCTCCTCCTCATTCTTCTTCTTCTTTTTCTTCTTCTTCTGTTTCTTCTTATTTTTCTCCTTCTCTTTCTTATTCTTCTTTTCCTTCTTCTTCTTCTTCTTCTTCTTTTTCTTCTTTTTCTCCTTCTCTTTCTCTTTCTCCTTCTCCTTCTCCTTCTCCTTCTCCTTCTCCTTCTCCTTCTCCTTCTCCTTCTCCTTCTCCTTCTCCTTCTCCTTCTCCTTCTTCTTCTTCTTCTTCTCCTCCTCCTCCTCCTCCTCCTCCTCCTCCTCCTCCTCCTCCTCCTCCTCCTCTCTTCTTCTTCTTCTTCCTCCTCCTCCTCCTCTTTCTCCACCAACTCCTCATCTTCATCCTCCAACTCTTCCTTCTCCTCTCTATTCATTACCTTTATTAACTTCACCGTTGTCTCGATTTTTTCCTCTTTTCTATTTCCTTTTCTCTCCCTCCTGCAATTTCCCTAATCTTCCTCTTCCTACCTCTAGTCCTTCCCATCTTCCTTCTCCCTCCTTCAAATTCTATCTACCTCCTCCTTCTGCCATTCCTCTATCCTCCTCCTCTTCTTCTGTCCCCTTTCTCCTCCCTTTTCATTGTCAGCAGTTTTATCGGATTCACAATGTGATTCTTTCCTTCTCTCTTTTATATTCCTTTTGTCGTCGTAAAATCTAATCTGATTTGATGTTACTATTTTGGCAATGCTGTTATGCGGGTCTTTTGGACTGAGATTATAGATATGCTGTTATATTTAGGTATGTTAGTGCGGTTTATTTATTCCAGGATACGTTTTAGTATGCGCATCCGTTTTAATCATGTTAGGCTAAGCGACCAGTTGTGTTGGTCCAAACGATCGTAACAATCTTTTTGACCGTAGTTCTGTCTGTCTGTCTGTCTGTCTGTCTGTCTGTCTGTCTGTCTGTCTCTCTCTCTCTCTCTCTCTCTCTCTCTCTTTCTCTTTCTCTTTCTCCTCCTCCTAAATACACTAATAAAACGGTGCCAAAAAGTCTTATTCCTTCCGCACTACCCACTACCTTCCCACCTCCCCGCTCTGCCCACAGCCTCCTTCCCTTCCTTCCCTCCCCACACACCGCACTGCCTCCCCCTTCCCCTTCCCCGCCTCCCTCCCCACAGCATCCCCCACGGAGAGCCACAGAGCGCCGAGATCAGTCTTGTCTGCCTTAATGTGGTTCGTCTCACCGGGAGCGGCCATAACGTGGGTTTCAGTGCCGTGTAAATACGTTTTATAGGCTTACACATGTGTCTCCTCGGCTGAAAAAAGGCAGATTGAATGTCAGTCTAACTTCCCTTTTTATGCATAATTATCCTTGAAATGGCGGAAATAACGATTCTTATGTAAATGCGACTTCTCTCGAATGTCTTTTTTTCCGCCCGTCTTCTGGGCGAGGAAAAAAAAAATGTGGCAATATTTTTGTTTTCTGTTTTTTCTTTTTCTTTTCTTCTTCTTTTCGTTCTTTCTTTCTCTTTCTTCGGGGAGAAAAGGAGGATATAAGACACAAACCGAACTTTCTACGAATAATGGAAGGAGAGAGGAAGGGAAGGGAATTAACCTATACGCCCCGGATTTATGTCCTGTTCCCCTGTAGTTTTTTGGTGAATTTTGTTACATACAGATGGCTCCACATGTGCTCAGCCGGCAAGGAGTCTATCAGTAGGCCCTCGTGACCGATCCTGATTTCCCCTTTCCTTGAATTGGCGGGAAAATTAATACCATTGCTATCGATACTGTTATTATTGTTATTGATGTTATGATTATTAATTTGTCATTAAAATATTTTAGACAATAAAATTATACAAAAAAAAAACTTTCTTAAAGTGAAAGAAAAGGTTAAACAGGTGAGAGAGGTAGTGATTAAGAACTTGTAGAGCCATCTATGTGTAAATACAATAAATAAACGTGTATGGCAGTGGGCATGGCATGTATTCTTGCCACATGGGGCGAATGGGTTAAGATTAATGGAATAAGGAAGGTGAAGGGCAGGGATGTCGCGGTTGCTTGGGAGACATTTGGCAAGAATCTTAAGGGGTAATAATTATGAGAATATACGCAGAATATGCTTAGGTTTGACTATTTCTGTGTATATATGTATATACAAATACTGTATATGTATACTTTCACACACACACACACACACACACGCACACACACACATATACACACACAGAGGTAGGCAGACAGACATACAGGACATATTGATACATATACAGGTTTGCGTGCATTGAGAGCATCGCAAGATAATCACAAGATCTTGAAGAAAGATTTAGAGGAGCCCTCCCCCCCCCCCCCCCCCGCCCCTTTCGTTCTCTCCTCCCTACCCGCAGCACCCCCCTCCCTCCCCTTCCCTCATCCTCCTCCTCACCGTCCCTTCCTCTCCCTACTTCCGCCGCCGGAAGTCGACAAGAAAGTGGCCGATTGACAAAGTTGGCGCGGCCGGCGGAGGTCGACGGTGAAAACGGTGAAGGGAAAACGGGTGGTAATGATAACGATAATGATAATAATGATGACGATGCTGATAATAATGATGATAATAATAGTGGTGATGATGATAATGATGGTGATAAAAATGCTAATGGTTATAACGAGAATGATAATAATAATGGCGATAGTGATGGTGATAATAATAATGATAATGATAGTTTGTAGTATAGATGCTAGTAATGATAATGATGATGATAATGATAATGATAGTTTGTAGTATAGATGCTAGTAATGATAATGATGATAATGATAATGATATGATAATGATAATGATAAATAATAATGATAATGATCGTAATGATAATGACAATAATGATAATGATTCTAAAGATAATGATAATAATGATTATAATAATCATAATTATTCTTTTCATTATAATTATTATTATTACCATTATCATTAGCATTATTATGATAATGATGATAATAATTACAATAACAAGGACGACGATGAAGATGAGCATAACAACCCCAATAATGATCATAACTGTAACAATGATAATAATACACCATTAATATTACAACTAATAATGATAATACCCTTTTGCGGATGTAGGGCGGGGGAAATGGTTCGGCAGGATGTATTAACAGTCGATACAAGAATAGAATGGTAGACTGCATCCGGAAATGTATAATTAGTGGTGCTCATATGTGCGGTTCAAGTAGATGTTTTCAGGGTAATGTTTATGTGTGTTTTATATGGGTTTTTTTTCGTGTTTTTCTTTTCTTTAAGCAGTTCGAGTTAGGAATGTTGGTCTTAATTGCGTTTAAGATCGTTTTGGAAATCGTTATATATATTTTTTAAAAGGTGAAAAGGAATTTTGTTTTTGTTTGTTTTTTTAGCTTTATATTATTTTTCTAGAGCAGTAAAAATGCACGAAATATAAACACATAGATGATAAACAGAAAAAACTATTTTAAGAGATTAATAAATGCATTGATCAAAATAAGATTCAGATTTAAAAACCACGCCTCGTTTTCTACACGCTCCTCCACCAGCGCGGACGCCATTTTCTTTTATCCAGATGAAGTACAGAATGCGCAAAGTTTGAACACAATTTACCAAAGAGATGGGTCTTGTATGGCTCTTCGTTAACGTGTGAATTCTAGCAGACATTAGAAAAAAATAATGATAATTCGTAATATTCTCGACACGGAGGTTATATCTTCTTTTTTTCTTTTTTTTTTGTCTCTTGTCTTCCATTGTTCATATATTTTTTTGTCCTTTTCTTGGTTCGCTCTGTATCTTATTCTCTTATTATTTTTCCTCTTCTTAATTCCACATAGTTATTATTTATATTATTATATTTATTGTTTATTTTATTGTTTATTGTTATTATTGTTATTATTATTATTATTATCTTTATTATTGTAATTGTTGTTGTTTCTGTTGTTATTACTATTATCATTATCATTATTTTTTTATCCTCGTCATATTATTTTCCCTTTTGAGTTCAAAATTCTTTTCGTCCGTCATTTCCACTTCGTTTAGCGTCACCCTCCCTCATTTCCTTCTTCCTCTGCCTCCCTCCCCCACCCTCCATTCACCCCCCAACCCCCCCACCCCACTACACATGTGAAACCTCACCTCTTCTTGACCTGTACCCCCCCCCCCTCCCCCCGCCCTTGCCCCCAACCTCCCCCATCGACCTATTTCCATCTCTTTGTGACCTTATCCCGACCCATCTTATCTGTTCTTATCTTTCCATCCTTCTCTCTGTCTGCCATATGATCATAGTTATTATCTCTTCTTCCTATCTCGGCTCATCCTCGTACCAGATTTTCACGTTGTCCATTTTACATTTTTGGTACCCTCTCTTTTTTCTTTTCCTTCTTGCCATCTCTCTCTCTCTCTCTCTCTCTCTCTTTCTTCTCTATAGTTAATCTGTCTGTCTGTCTATGTATGTATATGTCTATCTATCTTTGTCTCTGTATCTGTCTCTCTTTTAACACTTTCCTCTGCCGTTCCTGTCTTTTAACTCACTTAAAATATTTTTTATAAGTGAGTTCTTCTTCTTCCATAATTTTCTCTTTCGCCCCCACCCCCTTCCCCGATTTTACTCCTCCCCCTCCCCCTTCCTGCTTCCCCCTCCTCCTCCCCCCGCTCCTTCCTTCCTTCCTTCTATTATCCTCCTCATCCTTTACGCCTTCCATTCGTCTCCGTCACTCCCTAATTCGTGCCGCCAAAGTGCCACATGTCAAAAGTGTCGACGGAATCCGCTCTCTGAACCGGAAGTGGCATTGGCACTTCATTAACGACGGTTCCGCGGCACTGCCATTGCTGCGTCATTATCCCGGACGAGAGAGCGCCGGCATGAACCTTCTCTCTCTCTTAGGGCGCTTGTATTATAATCTCAAAGGGGGAAAGGCCTGAGCGAGGGACTGGGGTGCGAATAAGAACGGCGTTTTAAGGAAAGTGCGAATTAAAAAAAAAAAAAATCCGATTAGGGGAGAAATGTCCGAATAAGGGAGGGAGGAATGGCCGAATAAGGCAGTGAGGGATTGTCCGAATAAGGGATGAGTTGTCTATCTAAAGATGGAAGAATGTCCGAATAAGGAAGGAGGGTATCCAAAGAAGGGATAAGGAACATGTACGAATAAGGAGAAGTCTGTAAAGAGCGACTTTGATTATAATCTTTCCTCTCTCTCTCTCTCTCTCTCTCTCTCTCTCTCTCTCTCTCTCTCTCTCTCTCTCTCTCTCTCTCTCTCTCTCTCTCTCTCTCTCTCACTTTCTCCCCCCCCCCCTCTCTCTCTCTCTCTCTCTCTCTCTCTCTCTCTCTCTCTCTCTCTCTCTCTCTCTCTCTCTCTCTCTCTCACTTTCTCTCTCTCTCTCTCTCTCTCTTTCTCTCTCTCTCTCTCTCTCTCTCTCTCTCTCTCTCTCTCTCTCTCTCTCTCTCTCTCTCTCTCTCTCTCTCTCTCTCTCTCTTTCTCGCTGATTTCGATCAAAAGAAAACGTTTTCTCAAGCAAGATTTGAAACTATCTAGAGACACGCGATTCTCCTTACATTTAATCACTTGCCTGACTTCTCAAAATGTAACTCCGATGTTGTTTAAGGTTTTGCGCCATAGCGTTTATCTACAACTGTAAATCA
>NC_061828.1:7978929-7983929 GCF_019202785.1 Penaeus chinensis | reverse complement strand
GTGAGGTCTAGTCAGTGAGGGTTGGAACCATGTGAGGGTAAGGACTCGCTCGCCCCGTGCCCACCGTGTATTTGACTGCCTGGCTTGCTAGGAACATGTGCTTGTCCACAGCAAGAGAGATAGAAAAAGCACCGCGCTGGGCATAAAGACACGCGGGATAATCGTGCTAGTGTGTTCGGCATAAGGAGATAATAGCGAGGAGAGGGAGAGTGGGCGGACTTTACGCCAAGGGATTTTAGGGGGAGTGAAATATACGCCAGGGGTGTAGGGACACTGCAGTGTGCCCCTTCTATGATGATGGTCACTTCAACAAGGAGCGATGTGAGCCCAGCAAGAGGCAGCTCCAGGGAGGAACTTGAAGCAGGAGCCGCAACTCGGGCCTTCGTGTAGAGTGTATGCCTACAGGCTTGCGAGGTCTGGGGCGTGTATGTAGGAGTGAGTGGCCTACGGGCGTGCGGGAGACTTCAGATAGGCCTATTGTGCTTACACCGCCGGACTCTTCTTTTGTCGGGAGATTTTCCCCTGCGAAGTCGCCGTTGCGACTTTCTTGTTCAAAACTTCACCTTTTTGCCAAGGCTTCCTAGTCATCAGCACTCGCCAAGATGTGTTTCGGTAAGTGACATGTCAGATGTCATAGGGGACGGTTGTCCAAGATGAGATGCGCTGTGCAGGGCAGTGTGTGCACGCTCATCTGCCGTGCGTTTGTGTGACTACATGTGAGTGGATTTGTGTGACCATATGCACAAAGTATATAGTGTGTGAAATTTGGGGATCGTTACAATTCTCCCATTTCAGGACAAGATAGAATATATATATATATGTATATATATATGTATGTGTGTGTGTGTGTGTGTCTATATATGTATATATGTATATGTATATATATATATATATATATATATATATATAACACATATATGTATCTGTTTATGCATATTTATATATATGTAATGTGTGTGTGTGGATGAATAATACAAAGACGGGCTTGTGTGAAAATAACTTATTATTTAGGTATCCTAGCTATATGGTGTGAAGAAAACACTTTAAATGAGACACAATTGAAAACGTTTCCCAAAATTCTGTTTGGCATTTGCCAGATAATTAGATAATTGTCTAGACAAGACTCTTTCTCTCTCTCTCTCTCTCTCTCTCTCTCTCTCTCTCTCTCTCTCTCTCTCTCTCTCTCTCTATATATATATATATATATATATATATATATATATATATGCGTGTGTGTGAGCGTGTATTTATGTATGTATATACACATAGATAGATAAATAGATATAAAAAGATATATGTATGTATGTATATATATACGTTTGTTTCTTTGTATGAATGTATATGTACATACATACATACATACATACATACATACATACATACATACATACATACATACATACATACATACATACATACATACATACATACATGCATACATACCTACAAAGAAACATATATATATATATATATTTGTTTCTTTGTATATATACATATTTGTTTCTTTGTATATATATATTTGTTTCTTTGTATATAAATATATTTGTTTCTTTGTATATATATATTTGTGTGTGTGTGTGTGTTTAAGTATATATATGCGCATAGATCCATACATGCATAAACAGATGTGAATACAAATACGTATAGAGATATACATACACTTACATATACATACATACATATACATATACTCATATACTTTTACATACAGAAACAGACAGACAGAAAAGGAATCATACATATATATCACGCCAAATATGATGGTGATGATGATACAAATGATAATGACGATAATAATGATAATTCTAATGATGATTATGAGCATACCAAAGGAAAAGTAGCTGGTCTGATCCGTGCGAAAAAGAAAGATTTCTGAAGGTCAAAGAGAATTCAAATTTGGCCCTTTTCCCCTTCCTCCTCCCTCCTTCCCCCTTCCCCCCTTCCCCCTTCCCCCTTCATCCTCCCCCTTCATCCTCCCCCTTCCCCTCCCCGCCCATTTCCCCCGATTATCCTTCTTTCGCCTCGCAAATGGCTGTGTGTGAAGTGACTTTGCTTGATCTGTGTATGCTTGTATGGATGTAGGTGTGTCTGTCTATGTGTGTGCACACACACACACACACACACACACACACACACACACACACACACACACACACACACACACACACACACACACACACACACACACACACACACACACACACACACACATACACACACACACACACATACACATACACACATACACACACATATACATACATACACACACTAATATAGATACGATTATAGAATGTAAAATATTACGTTATGCGAACAAAACGCTTCGGATGTGAGAAGTGGATAAACCAAAATAAGTATGAAGGCATAAGTAGTCCGTTAAACTGTTAATAGCCGTTGTCTCTCTCCAGTCAAAGTTCGTTCACACACAGCGTTCGTTCCCTGTGACGTTGAACACTCAGAACTTTGGATAAAGGAAGTTATGGAAGGATATAAACTCTTATCCATTAACTTCTTCTCTGGTTAAATATAAAATAATGTACGTATGGACTACTTAAATGGAACTGTATTGACCCTTCGAAGTGTGAATGTATTATAAGTTTGTTCATATTTACGCTTTGGCAACATTACACTGTACAACGGTCGTGCGCAGGTGAGATTTGTTCATTGCTTTAGTTTCGAATAAAAGATGTTTATCTTTTTTCTTAAGGCGGTTGTTATCTCCTTGCGTAGTGCGGTTGTGTGAGGTGCCGTCGAGCGTCTTGGGTTTGAAGAAAATGGAAAGAAAATGTGAGGAATTGAGAAGGAAAAGTTGCGGCAATCTTTCCTTCTCCTACGTCTCTTGACCGTTCGTTTGTACTTTCGTTTTATCTATTTAGCTCTTCTCTTCTTTTGCCCTCCGTCGTTTCGTTGATTTTACCGCAATGCTTATGCCTTTGAGGAAAAATATATCGCAAGCTAATAGAGAGAGAAGGGGAGAGAGTTAGTTTAAGATGGACTCCGGGTACGAAAAAAAAGCGCGCGAATATTCAAGGTCGCGGTGGATCCCTCGCGTGACGTCATGGCTTGCTCGGGGCGGAGCGGGTAGCCAACTTCCACGATCGCCCGAACGTCTTGGGGTGAATCACGCCGGAATAGGGGGCATGTCTTGACCTTTTTCCTTTTTTTTTTCTTTTTTTCTTTTCTTGTCTCTTTACTGGATGGTACTGTGAGAATTATTCTTGTTTTCGGTTATTGGCCGTTGGAAGGAGGCGGAGGGGGAAGGAAAGGAGGAGAAGAGAACGTAAAAGAACTAGAAGAGAGAGAGAGAGAGAGAGAGAGAGAGAGAGAGAGAGAGAGAGAGAGAGAGAGAGAGAGAGAGAGAGAGAGAGAGTGAGAGTGAGGAGAGAGAGAGAGAGAGAGAGAGAGAGAGAGAGAGAGAGAGAGAGAGAGAGAGAGAGAGAGAGAGAAGGTAGAGCGTGTGTATAGACGTCGGAGAGGTGAGCGATTTTATAAAAATCATCCTTATTATACGGGCTTTTAAAAAGTATACTTACGGAAAATACTCTTTTAGATGTTAATGTGTTTGAATATGCATTTAGGCGGGTTTTGCCTCTTGTGTCGCGCTGCCAGACGTGTTTGTGATTTTTTTTCTTCCTTTGTTTTTGTTTTGGTTTTGTGTGATTGCGAATCGAGGTGCGCTGCGTAATGTGTTGCTTCTGTTGCTCTTGTTGTTTTTGTTTTTTGTCTTCTGTTCTGTCTGTCTGTCTGTATGTATGTATATAAGTATGTCTCTCTCTCTCTCTCTCTCTCTCTCTCTCTCTCTCTCTCTCTCTCTCTCTCTCTCTCTCTCTCTCTCTCTCTCTCTCTCACACACACACACACACACACACACACACATACACAGTCTATCTATCAGTTCATCTCTCTATCTCTCTATCTACCTTTCTTTCTTTCTTTCTCTCTCTCTCTCTCTCTCTCTCTTAATATCATCACCACCTGATCGTCACCACCACCATCATCATCATCATCATCATCATCATCATCATCATCATCATCATCATCATCATCATCATCATCATCATCATCATCACCACCACCACCACCACCACCACCACCACCATCACCATCATCATCATCACCATCGTCACTATTCCCCTTAATCTGATATTTCCCAAAAGGGGTCAAATTTGTGATCCCGTTTTGCCTTGGTAGATGTGCCCTTGTTTATCTGAATCCTGATGTTAGGCTCGAGAAGGCTAAATTATCCCTATGCATATTTCAGGAATTTTGGGGCGCGGCTTGTTAAAAGTTTTAATTTATTTTGCTCTGTCTTGTAAAGCTTTCTTTCGTGACTCATGCATTCAGTGTGGTTGGGGGGGGGGGGAGGAAGAGGGGGTTGGGGGATGGGGAGGAGAAAGGAAGAGGGAAGGGGAGAAGGAGAGGGGAAGAGGGGAGGGGAGAGGGGAAGAGGGGAGGGGAGAGGGGAAGAGGGGAGGGTAGAGAGGGGAAGAGGGGAGGGTAGAGAGGGGAAGAGGGGAGGGGAGGAGGCTTGGGTCGTTATGTGTGTCTTGTTGGGATGTGTTTCTTTCTCTGCTTGTCTGTTTGTCTCTTTTCTCTCCCTTTAGTAGGTCTCTCTCTTCTCTCTCTCTCTCTCTCTTTCTCTATCTCTCTCTCTCTCTCTCTCTCTCTCTCTCTCTCTCTCTCTCTCTCTCTCTCTCTCTCTCTCTCTCTCTCTCTCTCTCTCTCTCTGTCTTTCCCTCTCCTCATCTCTCTCCCTCTCCCCAGCCGCATAGGCCTACTTCCTAGGCCTTTTATTTATTCGTGGTTCCTGTAGACACCAGACACCCTCCCCCTTCCTCTCTCTCTCCCTCTCTCCTTCCTCGCCGTCCTCCTTCATTTCCTCCTTCAAGATCAGCACAAGTTCCTCCCTTCCTGTCTATATTTACCTCAGTTTTGCTCCCCTCACCTCTCGTTCCGTATGTCTCCCCTCTATCGTCCTCAGTTCGTTCCTTCTCTCC
>NC_061828.1:7968929-7971429 GCF_019202785.1 Penaeus chinensis | reverse complement strand
TCCCATTTCCCTTTCCTTCTTCACCCCTTTTTGCTTCTTCTTCCCTTTTCTTCTGTTTAAATCCTTTCGTCCCCACCCTTTTTTCCTCTCTTTCCCTCTTTCTTCTTTTTTGGGTTTTTTTTCCCCCTTCTCTTTGCAAATCCTTTTCCCCCCCCCCCCTCCATTTCCCTCTTCATTCCCCTCTTCTTCTTCTTTTTTTCTTTTCCCTCCTTTTTCAAAATTTTCCTCTTCCCCTCTTCCTTTTCTTCCCCCTTTTTCTAAATTTTCCCCCTTCTTTTTTCCTCTTTATCCTCTTTCTTTTCTTCCTCCTCTTTCTCCTTTTCTCTTCCTCCCCATTTTATCTCCCCTTTTCCCCCCTTCCCCCTTTCCCCCTTTTTCCCTCTTCTTCCCCCTCTTCCTCCTTCTTTCGTTTGTCCTTGTTTTTCCCTCTTCCTTTCTCCCTTTTCATCCCCCCATTTTTAGTCTTTTCATCATCCGTTCTTTTCTTCTCCTTCCATCCTTTTCTTTTCTTTTTTCCTCCCTCCTCCCCTCACCACCCCCCGCCCCCGTCGCGGATTCAAGCTAGGGGCTGGGATTTTGCGAAAGTTTCCCCCTGGTAACTTTTTTCCCCCCTTTCTCCTCTCTCTCTCCTTTTTAATTTTTAAATTTTTTTTTTTCGGGAAAAATCTCTCTCCCCTCTCTCCTCTCTCTCTCTCTATCTTCCTCCCCTCTCCCCTTTTCCCCTCTCCTCCTCCCTCCCTCTCTCTTTTCTCCTCTCTCTCTCTCTCTCTCCTCCCTTATAAACACACACCACACACACACACACACACACACACACACACACACACACACACACACACACACCCATACACCTACACATACAATACACATACTCCTTTCTTTTACTCATAAACACACAGCACACGCCCCACCACGCCACAACCCCATTCACACACACACACACACCCCACACACACACACACACCACACACACACACACACACACATACACATAAAACATAAAAACATACTCATACTCATACTCATAAAACCCCCACGCAACGCCCCCCGCCCCCATACACCACCCCACACACACACCACCCCACACACACAAACACACACACCACAACACACACACACCACACACACCCTTCTACCCTTTACCCTTTTAATCCCCCACGCACATTTAAAAAACCCGTTTTTTTCAAATTGCGGATTACCTTTTTTAACCTTCATTAAACCCCTTCAATTTGTCCCAAATGTTTTAGATTAAACCATCTAACCCTTTTTTTGGTTGGGTTTTTTTTTTTTGCTTAAACTGTATTTTTTTCTTTCCTCTCTCTCTCCTTTTCTCTCCTCTCTCTCTCCTCTCTCTCTCCTCTTCTCTCTCTCTCCCCTCTCTCTCCCCTCTCTCTCTCTCTCCTCTCCTTCTTTTCTCTCCCCTCTTCTCTCCTCTCTCTCTCCTCCTCTCTCTCTCTTCTTTTCCCTCCTCTCTTCTCTCTCTCTCTCCTCTCTCTCCTCTCTCTCTCTCTCTCCCCTCCCCTCTCTCCCTCTTTTTCTCCTTCTCTCCCCTCTCACCTCCCCTTCTCTCTCTCTCCTCTCCTCTCTCTCTCCTTTCTCTCTCTACCTCCTCTTCTCTCTCTCTCCTCCTCCTTTTTCTCTTTTCCCTTTTTTTTTTTTTTTCTTTTTTCATTGTGTCCCCGTGTGTGGTTTGTTTAAGTATGTTATATTGCACATGTGAATTTCCCGCGCTTGTGTGTGTGTGTTCCCTCCCCCCCCCCTCCCCCCCCAAATTTTGATGAAGGCTGCGTTCCATGCTCCAGTTAAACCCAATCCCCCCCCCCCCCCTCCAAACCCCCATACCCCCCCCCCCCCCCCCCCTTAAACGCCCCCCCCCCCCCCCCAGCACACCGCCCCCCTGATATTTAAAGAAAAACGTGATTTGAAATTCCCATCGTGTCCCAGTACTAACTGGGGGGGAGTCCCGTTTTAGGTACCCCTGTCAGTCCTTTTAAAATTTGATTAATAATATGGGGCATTTAGGCCAGTTGAATAGGAGTGTCCGGGACCTGTTATGTTAAGATTTCTCCTTCGTTTATTCGCTTTCGTTAATCTCTCTATCTCTTTCTCTTTCTCTGTCTGTCTCTCTCTCTCTCTCTCTCTCTCTCTCTCTCTCTCTCTCTCTCTCCCCTCTCTCTCTCTCTTTTCTCTCTTCTCCTCTCTCTCTCTCTCTCTCTCTCCCTCTTCTCTTCTCCTTCTCTATCTCTCCTCTCCTCTCGTTTTCCCCTTTTCTCCTCCCTCTCCCCTCTCTCCTTTCTTTTCCTCTCTCTCTCTCCCCTTTCCTTTTCCCTTTTCCCCTTCCCTTTCCCTTTTCCCTTTCCTTCCTTTTTTCCCCCCCTTTTTCCTTCCTTCCTTTCCTTTCCCCTTCCCTTTCCCCCCCTTTCCCCCCCCCCCCCCCCCCCTTCCTTCCCCCTTCGCCCTTTTTTTTACATCACATTCAACCCCTTCTCCGTTTTATTTT
>NC_061828.1:7958929-7963929 GCF_019202785.1 Penaeus chinensis | reverse complement strand
TTATTCGTTGTAATATACAGTTTAGGCTAACCATCCAGTCCCTTCGGGCGGTTCTGCGAATTATATCTAATTACTCGGATCTGTTTTTGTTTTGTTGTTGTTATAAGTAAAGAGAAAAATAGTGGGAAAGGGGGAGGGGGTAGGGAAAAAGGGGGAAACTTTTTATGAGGTTAGGGTTCACAAGTTGAAAATATTTGAATGTGTTCTCAATCTCGATGTAAAGTGCCCAACCTCCTCCCCCTTCCCTTCCCCTCTCCCTCTTCCTTTCTCCTCCCTCCCTCGATTCTCCTTCCCCCCCCAACTTCCCAAACCAACCAACTTCCCAACTTCCGTCTGCATGAAGCATAGTGTGTATTATGCTGTAGGGTCGTATACTCAGATACCTACCTACACACACACACACACACACACACACACACACACACACACACACACACACACACACACACACACACACACACACACACACACACACACACACACACGTATGGGCGCTCACACACAAGCATACACCCACTCTTACACAATCACAAACACTCACTTACTCCACATGACCGTACATATCTATACACGTCTTACGCACGTGAACGCACACACACACCCCCCCCCCCCCACCATACACACACACACGTTCACGCACACCCTCCCCTCTACACGCAAAGAGAACCTCTTGATGCGTGTCCAGTAAGAGCGAGTTCAGGATTATCCGCTGATGTCCAGTGTGACCTCCGCCATTTCAGCATCAAAAAAAGAAAGAAAAAAAAAACATATAATCAGTGATTCGGGACACTTAGTGGGGAAGAGGGAGCTTGGCTTAAGGGAAAAGGGGGAGGAGGATAGTCAAGGGGAAGGGGTGGGGAGGAGGATAGTCAGGGGGGAAGGGGGTGGGGAGGAGGATGCTTAGGAGAGAGAAGGAATTTTAGGAGGAGGGGAGAAAAGGGGATGTTCAGGGGGGGGGAGGGAGAAGGTTAGAGCGAGAAGGAATTTTAGGGGAAGGAGGGGAGAGGCGGAAGGTATGGGAAGGAGGGGGGGAGGCGGCGAAGGGGAAGGGGGGGACTCAGAAATCCTCGATGATTGACACACGAGGTAATTTCCGCTCGGCTTAATTTTTACCCGAATTCGGCGTAATCGATGCGTCCTCCCTGATCGATACGGGAGAAGGGGGGGAGGGGGAGGTTAAGGAGGTCAGGCGAGCGTGACCTCTGCGACCTCTGACCTCGCTCCGGGTGACCTGCAAAGGACAGGGGAGGGAATGAGACGGACCGAGTCATAGGCCTAGAATAACGATGGCTCAGACGCGTACGTATGCACGTACGTCCGCGAACAGCCACAACTAGACAAGACGCTGAAATTGGTGTAATATTTACGATTTGAAGTTCGATTGGTGTCTCATTTCACAGTGGTTGTGTTTATCTTGTGTCCTCTTGGAGTTTGTTCTTGTGTTACAGCCTCTGCATCACCTGACCTTTGGGTTGAGGGGGGGTGGGGGAGGGACCGTGGTCACCTCACCCCTCATTCCCTCCGCCTCTTCCATCTTCCCTCCTCCTTCTCCCTCCTCCTCCTCCTCCTCCCCCTCCTCCTCCTCCCCCTCCTCCTCCTCCTCCTCCTCCTCCCCCTCTTCTTCTTCTTCTTCTTTCTCTCCCTTTTCATTTTCTTCTCTCTCTTCCCCCTCCTCCTTCTTCTTTCTCCTCCTCCTCCTCCTCCTCCTCCTCCTCCTCCTCCTCCTCCTCCTCCTCCTCCTCCTCCTCTTCTTCTTCTTCTTCTTCTTCTTTCTCTCCCTTTTCATTTTCTTCTCTCTTTTCCCCCTCCTCCTTCTTCCTCCTCCTCCTCCTCCTCCTCCTCCTCCGCCCTCCTCCTCCCCCCCTCCTCCTCCTCCTCGTCTTCCTCCTCCTCCTCCTCCTCCTCCGCCCTTCTCCCCCCCCCTCCTCCCCCCCTCCCCCCCTCCTCCTCCTCCTCCTCCTCCTCCTCCTCCTCCTCCTCCTCCTCCTCCTCCTCCTCCTCCTCCACTTCCCCCCCCCCCTCCTCTCTCAGTCATGGTCGATTGGCACGAGGCATTTGGCCAAATATGGTGTTTTTCATGCATCCCAACAAAGGTAGGATTTTAATACCTGTGTGTGCTTAGTCTCTGAGTGAAGGTGTGTGTGTGTTTGTTTCGTCAGAGTGAGAACTGCAGGAATATTTTGGATTTGATTAAGCGCTCAACAAGGATTCCTTAGTAGCTAGTTCTTTTTTATATCTTTTTTTGTTTGTTATTGTAGGGAAACATAAGTCAGGGTAGGTTAGGTTAGGGTAACGTAGGTCAAGACAGGTTAGGTTAAGGTAACATAGGTCAAGACAGGTTAGGTTAAGGTAACATAGGTCAAGACAGGTTAGGTTAAGGTAACATAGGTCAAGACAGGTTAGGTTAAGGTAACGTAAGTCAAGGTAGGTTAGTTTAGAGTAACGGAGGTTAGATCAGGTTAGTTTAGAGTAACGGAGGTCAGGGGAGGTTAGTTTAGAGTAACGGAGGTTAGATCAGGTTAAGTTTAGTTTTCTTTAGTTAGTTTCGGAAAATGTTTACATTAAAGAAAAAAAAAATGAACTAACATCTCCTTAGACATTGTTTGTTTGACTAACGCGACAGCTTCGGGGAGGGAGGGAAGGAGGGGTGGATGGGGAGGGGGAAGGGACGGAGGGAGAGACAGATAGACAAAGGCATATTTTTAAATGGACAGACATACACAAGCAGCCTGACAGACAGACAGCTATATAGAAGAGAGAAGAAAAAAAAGATAAAACTGGAAGTGACTTTCATTGCAAAACGAAGAAATAATAATAACAACTACAAAGCAAGAAAAAAAAAGCGTATTGAAGAACGGGAAAATATCATTTTAAAAAGTACGACATGAAGACAGGTATCCAGCCTTCGCAAGGCGCCGCCCACCCGCCCACACCTCGCCCACCATCTGCCCTGTGTCTCCCCCCCCTCGCCTTCCCCCCTTCGCCCCCTCTCCCCCTACTCGATACGCCATCATGGGTTCTTTAGCACCCACCTCCCCTTCACCCCCCCCCTCCCCCCTCCCCCCCTCCTCCTCTAAAGACGCCATCCACGGTCTCAAGGTCGCCGTGACGACAGAACGACCCGCTTGTGACGACTCGAAGGCACTTGCCAAAGGTGCTACGAGGGAAGTCGTTTCGAAGGTGAATTGCAAATTTTGGATTCAGGCGCTCCGACCTGCTTCTCTCTGCCTTTTCCCCTCTCCCTACAAATCGCTTTTCCCCTCTTCTCCCCTCCCCCCGTCCCATCCTTCCCTTCCACTCCGTTGCAAGTCGCCTCCCCCCCCCCCCCACACTTACTTCCCCCTTCCCTTCCCTCTGGAAGTCGTCTCTTCCCCTCTCACCCCCTCCCTTCCCCCCCTCCACAAGTCTTTTTCCTTCTCCTCCCCCCCTCCCGCAACCCCCCCCCCAAAAAAAAAAGGGAAAAAAAGGACAGAAAGAAAATCGTGACTAGACTCGGACGAGACCGTCACACCGTGCGTGCTTTTGAAATGTGTGTGTGTGTGTGTGTGTGTGTGTGTGTGTGTGTGTGTGTGTGTGTGTGTGTGTGTGTGTGTGTGTGTGTGTGACCGACAGTTCATCAGTCGGACAATCAGCCGAGAGATATGGACAATGGAGTGACAAGATAATCCGCCATTTTTAAATTCGTTCATACTTCTCCAAATATACAAAGACGCGTCGACAAACGATAAGAATTTTATACGCAAAAAATAACAACAACAATAATAACCATATTATTAAAAACAGGAAAGGAAATAAAGTACAAAAAAACAATGATAAAGATAAAAAAAAAAGGCAAGACAAAAGTGATCTAAAGAATGTATGAAGGAGGAGGAGGAGGAGGAGGAGGAGGAGGAGGAGGAGGAGGAGGAGGAGGGAGGAGGAGGAGGAGGAGGAGGAGGAGGGAGGAGGAGGGAGGAGGGGAGAAGGGGAGAAGGAGAAGGAGAGGAGGAAGGAGGAGGAGGAGGAGGAGGAGGAGGAGGAGGAGGAGGAGGAGGAGGAGGAGGTGGCGGCGGCAACGCGAGGCCTGCATGCACTATAAGCTTATCGGAACGTGGGTCAGTCTCTTCAAGCAGTAGCTTAATGCTTGGTGTAGGGATGTGCTTGTGTTCGGGGAGTAAGTGTGGGAAGGGGTGGGGAGTGAGGTGGATGGAAGGGAGGGGAAGGGAGAGGACAGGGAAGGGGCGAGAGGGGAGAGGAGGAGAAGGAAGGGGAGGGAAGAGGACGGGAAAGGAGTGAGAAGGGAGAGGGGGAGAGTGGGGGAGGGAGAGGGCACCGAGACCTTTCCAGTGTTAACGCTGATGGTCGCCAGATGGCTTCAGGGCGGGGAAGCGAGGGAAGAAGGAGAGAGAGGGGGGGAAGGAAAAGGATGGGGAGAGGGGGGTGGATAGGAGAAAGGGAAGAGAAAGGGAGTGGGGGAAGGAGGGAAGTGAGGGGAGAAGGAATAGAAAAATACAAGACTAGGGAGGCAGGTAGAGAGAGAGAGAGAGAGAGAGAGAGAGAGAGAGAGAGAGAGAGAGAGAGAGAGAGAGAGAGAGAGAGAGAGAGAGAGAGAGAGAGAGAGATTACCTATGATAAGAGAACAAAGATGTGTTCGTAATTTTCGAGATCGTTCGATAAGAACTATTTACAGTAAATTGATCCGTCTTTGTCTTCTTTTTTTATTTGTTTTATTTTTTACAATTAACCATTATCTTTAGAATAAAAAGATGTTACTGTTAAGTCACCGAGCAAGTAAAAAGCTACAAGTAACTGACATTCATTTTAAAACTATTCTATCAATCCCTCCCTCCCTCTCTCTCTCTCCCTCTCCCTCTCCCTGCCCTCCACTTTTCCCTTCCTCTTCCTCTCCCTCTTCCTATCCCCCTACCCCCCTTCCTCTCCCTCTTCCTATCCCCCTACCCCCCTTCCTCCGACGAATGACGTCATGGGACCCGTTTTCCCTCAGAATCCTGTGTATATCT
>NC_061828.1:7941429-7953929 GCF_019202785.1 Penaeus chinensis | reverse complement strand
CAAGGAGAGGAGGTAGGATAGGGGGAAGGGGAAAGACAAAGGTTAAGGGAAAGGGGAAGGGGAGGAGAGGTATAGGGCAAGAAGAGGGGAAGGAAGAGATAGAAGGAGGAGACAAAGCAGGGACAGAGATACGGTGGATAATAAATTTGTAGGAGCAAGGAACAGAGGATTAAGAGCAAGGAATAGGTAAAATAAGGGTAAGAGCATAGAAAGGGAAGAAGAGTGGGATAATAAAATAAAAAAAAAAACAGAGAGAAAAAAGGGGGAAGAGAGCACTAGCCTAGGAAGGGAGGAGGGACGTGGGAGGCAGGAGGCAACAGATTTAGGATGTAGATGATAGCCGTGTGTGTTAGTTTATTGTGGTGCATTTGTCTGTTGGTATAATAACCCAGCGTTGAAATCCGTGCCCACATGCTCTTGTCTTTTGTGGGTGTGTTGTTTGACTTGTGTTCGAGGATCCGTTTGGAATTATACAATGCAGGAGGAGACAGACAAGCGGACGGAGAATAGAGTACCCTTCCCCCCTCTCCTGCCTACCTCCTCCTCGCTTCCCCACTCCCCCGCTCCTCCTCCTCCTCCTACCTCCTCCTCGCTTCCCCCCCCCCCCGCTCCTCCCCCTACCTACCCCTAGCCTCCCCCCGCTCCTCCCCCTACCTCCTCCTCCTCACCTCCCCCCCCCCCTCTACCTTCCCCTAGCCTGCCCCACCGAACTAAACAAAAGAAGGGCTTTTAAGTGTTCCTGTTTGAGAGAGAGAGAGTACTATTTGGCGAGGGAGGGGAGAATAAAAGAGGTGAGAGGGAAGGGGCGAAGGAGAAGAGGAGTTTGGAGGAGGTGGAGAAAGAAAGGGAAGGAGAAAGGTGGAGGAAGAAGGAGGAGCAGTAGCAGGAGCATCAGGGAAGGGAGGAAGAGGAGTTGGAGGGAGGGAAAGAGAGAAAAAAATAAGGAATGGGAGGAGAAGGTGAGGAAAGGGATAAAGAAAGATAAAGAAAGAAAGGCTAAAAAGTAGAAAAGAAAAAAAAGAAAAAGAGGAGAAGAAAGAGGAAAAGGAGGAGAAAGAGAAGAAGGAGAAGAAGAAGAAAAAGAAGAAGAAAAAGAAGAAGAAGAAGAAGAAAAAGAAAAAGAAAAAGAAAAAGAAAAAGAAGAAGAAGAAGAAGAAGAAGAAGAAGAAGAAGAAGAAGAAGAAGAAGAAGAAGAAGAAGAAGAAGAAGAAGAAGGAGGAGGAGGAAAAGGAGGAGAAGGACGAAGAGGAGGAGGAGGAGGAGGAGGGGGCGGGCCACCCGGAGAGGGGAGGGGAGTCAGGTCCGGGAGTGAGTGAGGAAAGCCGAGCGCCAGACCAGGAAACACATCTTAACGGAGTATTTGCGAGGGGTCGAGTAAGGGTTGAGGGGAGTGAGGGGAAGAGGGGCAGAGGAGGATACAAAGCAGTTCTGTGAGATTAGGAGATTTAGTGTTTACCGAGGGAAAATAAGAGTGATTTCAAAGAGGTGGCCATTGGGTTTTAGGCGGCGCAAGGGGATGGAGATAAAGTGATTTTGCAAGAGAAAATTGCGCTGTTGAAAGCTACATAAAGAGATACAAAAAGTGAGAGAGACGGAGACAGATAGGCAGGCAAACAGACGAACAAAAGAATGAGAGAGAGAGAAAGAGAGAGAGAGTGAGACAGAGACAGAGACAGACAGAGACAGAGACAGAGACAGACAGAGAGACAGAGAGAGATAAAGAAAAGGATAAGAGGAAGAGAAGGTGAGGGAGGGGTGGGGGTGCAGGGAGACAGAGCATTCAACCTTCAAAATGCAGTGTTTTGCATCTCATGATAATATTTGTGATGTCTCATGCACCAATATCGAATTTTACGTCCCGATCTTGCACTGATACCGTACTGGATTGTGGATTTTGGGTAATAAAGTCGTGGAAATCGGTTTTACTTGACTACCTTATATATCTTATGCAAATGTTAAAAGAATCGAATTCTACTTCTACTTTTGCTACAGGAATACTATTGTTACCAACGATGTACTAAGCCAAACGTAGTCCGGGCGAACTCATTCATAACCAAACAGGGCTGACGGAGTTTCTGACTTACAAATCAGCTCACAATTCAGAATATAAAAGCTACAATCATTACATATTCCCCAAATTAGCCTATGAACTAATTTATCACATCCCCATGCATATGCCATCCTCGTACCGCATAACCAATTCTCTCTAAACCGTTCCCATATCTGCTCCCCTTCCCCCTCCCCCTTTTCCCCTGCTCTGCCTCCCCTCATTCCCTGTCTCATGGTCTCTCCCCTATTCCCCCATTCCCACCAGCTCTCGAATCCCATCTCGTCTGCAACCTCATTCAGTGTTATTCATCTGTTCTCGTGTTACCTTTTCAGATCCCCGAGTAGGAAGGGGCTTTCAAGTGGCATTTAAATTTCCCCCTTCCTTTCTCTTCTCACCTTTCTCTCCCTCCTTTTTTTTTATCTCTTGCTGTCTCTCTTCTTTTTTTTTTCTTTTCTTTCTTTGTATTATCTTTCTGTCTCTATTTTTCTCTTCTGTCAGTATCAATCATTGTATATCACATAATGTATATAAGTCTACAGACAGACTCGTACTCTCAACGCTCTCTCTCTCTCTCTCTCTCTCTCTCTCTCTCTCTCTCTCTCTCTCTCTCTCTCTCTCTCTCTCTCTCTCTCTCTCTCTCTCTCTCTTCTCTTCTCTCTCTCTCTCTCTCTCTCTCTCTCTCTCTCGCTCGCTCGCTTCACACGCACTAACAAACCCATAGCTACCCATCCATAAGAAAGATGAAAACAAAGCTGATTTTTCTACATCAATGCACAAAATGAAACAGACAGAAAATCAGGGAGACAGACAGACGGGCAGATATGACAGTCCTGACCAGCTTACCCCGACAATAGGCCTAACAAACAAACATCTCTGTGAACGTCTGTCGGTCGATATTCCCAAAGCTTAAGCCGTGACGAGTACTGGTAGAGAGAGAGAGAGAGAGAGAGAGAGAGAGAGAGAGAGAGAGAGAGAGAGAGAGAGAGAGAGAGAGAGAGAGAGAGAGAGAGAGAGAGAGAGAGGAGGGGGAGGGGAGGGCTGAGAGAGAGACTGAGGACGATGAAGAGAGATGATAATGTCGAAAGGCGTAGTAAGAATAATAAGTAGAAAAGGCGTTGGGATATGTTTTAAAAGAATTACCGCCCTCTCCTCTCTTTTTTTTTTTGGGGGGGGGGGTGCGTGGGTGCATACTCTCCCTATCTCTCTCTCTCTCTATCTATCTATCTGTCTGTCTATCTATCTATCTATCTATTTATCTATCTATCTATCTTTCTAACTATCATCTCTCTTTCTCTTTCTCTCTTTCTCTCTTCCCCACTTCCCCTCATCCCCTCTTCCTCCCTTCCTCCCTTTCCCTCTCCCTCTTCGATTTCTGTCGCTTGATTACCATAATCACGTCGAAAATAATTACGTAGGTTCATTAATCCTCCGTCACGTGGGGGTTGTCCTGGTTCGTCATTATTATAAAAAAAAAAAAAAAAAAAAAAGCTTTAATAAGAGGCATTGATTTTCTCACGAACGACCGGCGTCCTGATAAAGGGAGAGAGGGGGGGTGGGGGGGTAGGCACAGATTGGGGGAAGGGTGATGTTAAAAGCGGGAAAGGGGGGGGGGAGGGGATCGATTGAATGTGTTTGTTGTTTGTGTAATTTGATTTTATTGATTTCTACTGGTTGCCCCCCTCCCCTTCCCCCTTCCCCCTTCCCCCTTCCCCCTCACTCTCCTCCCAAACCCCCCGCCGTGAACCGCTCACTGTGGGAAGGGAGGGTGTGTGGGGGAGGAGGGGGTGGTTGTTGGTGTGTGTGGGGGGGAGGGGGGAGTCCTATCCAGATTGGGAAGATCGATTTGTCATGTTTGCGTACACTCTCTGCCTCTCGGTCTCCCTTCCCCCCCTACCCCTACCCCCTTCTCTCTGCTTTGCCCGTCTCCTTCTTCCCTGACACAACTATCTAGTCCCTGTCCCCTGCCAACATGCCCCTGTCTTGCTCCCTGCCACACTCGCACACTTTCTTCCTCTTCCCTCTGCCTCTTCCCCTGCGTCTCCCCCCCCCCCCCCTGTCTCTGGCGCTGCCCTTCGTATCTCCCGACAGAATCTCTTTCATGCCTTGGTTCTCACTCTTGGTTTTCTCCGATTTGAACCCCTTCCATCCTTCTTTTCGTTATTTCCTGTTGTCTCCTTCACATCCTTCGCACTTCCCTTCCACCCTCTCCGCCTCGTCTCCCCCTCCTTCCCTCCCTCCCTCCCTCCCTCCCTACCCTTCCCTTCCTTCCCTCCCATTCCCTCTCTCCCCTTCCTTCCCTCCCTCCCTCCCCTTCCTTCCTTCCCTCCCTCCCTCCCTCCCTCCCTCCCTCCCTCCCTCCCTCCCTCCCTTCCTTCCCTCCCATTCCCTGTCTCCCCTTCCCTTCCTTCCCTCCCTCCCTTCTTCCCTTCCTTCCCTCCATCCCCTCCCATCCCCTCCCATTCCTTCCCTCCCTCCCTCCCCTCCCTCACTTCCTTTCCTTCCTTCCCTCCCTCCCATTCCCTCCCCCTTGTGAATTATGAATCTCGGTATCATTTCTGTCACGAAATTGTCAACGGGTTTCTAACTAATCCTGATTGATATCAAAGTTTAATTACGACGGTAAGTTGAGATCGAGATTTGCCGGTTTAATGTTTAAATAACTCTGGGGATTACCGGATCCTCGGATGGAATGGATTTGGAATCAAATGAGAATCTCTCTTTTTTTTTTTTTTTTTAAAGATCGACGTCATATTAATCGTTTCAATTTTGCACGTATATGTATAATTAGAGAGAAGGAATGGGAGGAGAGAGGAAGGGGAGAGAGGGAATGGGAGGGAATAGGAGGGAATGGGAGGGAGGGAGGGAGGGAGGAGGAGTGAGTGAGGGAGGGAGGGAGGGAGGGAGGGAGGGAGGGAGGGAGGGAGGGAGGGAGGGAGGGAGGGAAGGGAGGGAGGGAGGGAGGGAGGGAGGGAGGAAAGGAGGGAGGGAGGGAGGGAGGGAGGGAGGGAAATAGCAAAGGGACCGTCAGTGTCTCTCACTCGGTTTTTATCTTTAAGTATATTTTAGATACGACGAGGCTGGTCAGGGCGAATCGTTATCTCCGGAGCCCTCTTGTGTTACACCCTCGCGGATCGTGATAAACATCTCAGGGGAAGGGGAGGAGAGGGGGGAGGGGAGGAGAAAGGGGGAAGGGGAGGAGAGGGGGAGGGGAGGAGAGAGGGAGGGGAGGAGAGGGGGAGGAGAAAGGGGGAGTGGCGAGGAAAGGGAGTTGGGGGAAGGGGGAAGGGTGTGGGAGTAGGGGGGAAAGGGGAAGAGTGTAAGTGTATGGATATAAGGGGAAGGGAGTAGGGAAAGGGGGAGGGTAGTAGGAGTAAAGGGAAAGGGGATAGTGGTGGAGACGTAAAATCAGCGCTCGCGCGGTGGCAACACGAGCACGCGCGAGACATCTGCCCTCGTCAACAAACAAATGTACCGGTGCCCCCCCCCCCCTCCCCCCTAGGGCCTCTCCCCACGTCCCTCCTTCCCCACACCCCCGCTCTCCTCCCCACTCTTCTCCTCATCTTCCCTCTTTCCCTGTTCTTCCTTGCCTTTCTTTCTCTTTGTTCTTCGACTGATTTCCTCGTCCACTTTATCTGCTCTTCTTCACCTCCTCATTCTCTCTCTCTTGCTCTGACCTTATATATAAATCTATTTCATTTTCTTAAGTCGTGATTAGTGGCGAACAAAATGGCATTCCACTTTACCCGGAATCTCCTCATCCACACTCGTTTCACATTGTGTTTCCCGGCCTGTAAACACATCCAACCTCATCCGCAATTATCCCAAAGAGAGTAAAAATCCATAGGTCGTCCACAACAAAGGCATAAATCAGACAAGCGTGGTGGAGGTCGCGGAGGGCTGTGGGCGTGGGCGGCAGTGCCAGCGGGCGAGCGAGCAGCTGCCTCGGTTCTTTCTTTTAATGGCGTCAAAACTGGTAACCGCGTGCGCGCGCGTGTCTGTGCGTCTGGCGGCGGCGCGTGTAAGCGTTCTGTGTGCGTGTATAGTGCGCGCGTGCACTCAAGGGTCAACCAGCCTGGTCCGAGGAGCGACTAGTTCGTCCATTGGCTCGTTAGCGGGCGACGCGAGTGCCCGCCTTCCGCTCGTCCGCGATCGCTGTCCCGGCCGAGGCGACCCGGCCCGCAGCCTCTCCCCGGCGACCCGGTACTCATTACAGCTGACGCCCCCGGAGCGAAACCACGTGGCTCGGCGTTGCGTGCGGGAGGGCGTGTTCCGTGTGGGTGTGTTGTGCGTGTGCTTGAATTTCGCGGATCGAACGTCGTACTTGTGTGTTTGTGCCTGATCGCTGCTCGGCATTGTTTGCAGGCAAGATCGCAAGGGGAAATTGCGGACTGTTTTTGGTGTGTTAATTGGAGGACGAGGGTCCTTCTATTTGGAAATAATTGAATCGGCCGGAAACCGAATATTAATGTCGATGCACGTGTGCATATACAGATGGTGTCAGGACACTGTTTATATATAGACTGCGGACACACACTCGCGGTTATATTTACCGAAGGAGTAACGCGGGCCGCCCGAGGGGTCCCCCTACCGTCTGGCTCAAAAAATTCAACGGCACGGGCCCCCCACCCCTCCCCCCGCCCTCATCCTCTCTTTCGCCCCGTTCCCGTCCCCTCTGTCGCAGCGAGGGGTCACAAGCGCCACGCCTTGCAGTCGGTACTTGTCCTGCACTTGAGTCAGGACGCAGCTGCTTCAGAGACTCGGCGGCCGGGCTGTGCGGAGACGACGACGAAACCCGGGCGACGCGGCGCCACTGGGAGGAAGAAGACCTTGTGTACGGAAGATGGAGTTCAGTGCTGTGTTGTGTGGGCGGGGCGGAGGATGTACTAGTGGAAATGTGAGGAAATGTTAGAAATAGAAGGTCGACGATGAATATATAAGTGCAACGTGGTGTGAAAGCAAAATAAGAAAAGATTACGCCAGAAATTCCGTAACTATAAGTAGACAACTTAGCTGAAAGGATAAAGAGTGGCCACGAAATGCCCTTGATGATGAACATGAAGAAATCCAATATGTGTAACACGAAATATGAAGCGAAAATGGAAAGATTTTGAAAAAAAGAAAACGATCGGTGTTCTAATATAAAGGAAGAATTTCGTTTGTGTGTGCGTGTGTGTGTGCGCGCGTGTGTGTGTGTGTGTGTGTGTGTGTGTGTGTGTGTGTGTATGTGTATGTGTCTGTGCGTGTACATGTTGGTATATATGTATGCATGTATGTGCGTATATATTGAGGAGTATAAGGCACAAAGTAAGATCCTCCGATGCCTTGGTAATCCAAACCTCGTCGAGGGGGTTTCCGCGGCCACACGCTGAGGTTGAGTGGGAGCCTCCACGCCTCTTCAGCCCCCTGCCTGCGCTCGCGGCGAAGGGCGTGCAAGGGGAAGGGGCAGGGAGGGGAAACTCAGGCGCCGCTGGGCTAAGGAAAGGAAGTGGTTGGGGGCTGACGCTGTGTTTGTGTAGTTCTGTATGACAGTGTGAACAGACGCACATAAACGTGTGTGTGTGTGTGTGTGTGTCTTTCTATCTGTCTGTATATCTATCTATCCATCTATCTATCTGTTTATATATGTATATAATATATATAGCGAGAGAGAGAGAGAGAGAGAGAGAGAGAGAGAGAGAGAGAGAGAGAGAGAGAGAGAGAGAGAGAGAGAGAGAGAGAGAGAGAGAGACTGACTGACTACTCAACTCTGTGTGTGCGTGTGTGTGTGCGACCATGTATGTGTGTCCCTGAAAGAGAGTGTGGGCTAGGGGCAAGCACGGGCGGGCGCTGAGGGTGCCTGCTTGACACATGACTCTCGCCACGTGCCACGAAAAAAAAGGCAGGAACACAGAAGGGGAATGGGCGTCTTTCGAATTTCCCCTCTCTGTCTCTCCTTTCAATTTTAGTTGATCTCTAAGCCGCGTTCGTGGTCGCTTCTCTTCTCTTCCTTTTTCTTTATTTTTTCTATCTCGTTCTGCCTCTCTTTCTCTCTCTCTCTCTCTCTCTCTCTCTCTCTCTCTCTCTCTCTCTCTCTCTCTCTCTCTCTCTCTCTCTCCTCTCTCTCTCTCTCTCTCTTTCTCTTTGTTTTTCTCTTTCTCTTGTTCTTTCTCTTTCTTCCACTCTTCCTCTCTTTCGACCATTTTTTCACCCTCCCTTCATAACGCAGAAAAAAATATCGACCTTCACAAAAACACGTATTCATGTATTGTGACTTGAAAGAAAACAAATAACAAAGAAAAATACAAAATAACAAAGAAAAAACAAAGAAAAAAAAAACAAAATAACAAAGAATAAACAAAATAACAAAGAAAAAATGGAAAAAAAAAGGAAAAAGTAAAAAAACGTATTTGCTCGCCGGCTCCCGTTTTCATTAACCTCCGTTTTCTTTTCTCTCCAGGATTTTGTGATGATCGTTTTCATTGAACGTTTGAAAAGTGAATGACGTAATTATGTAACTTTTTCGGATTTCGAAGTGTTGTGTCTTCTAGTCATTTGCATCTGTGATAATTAAGTCTACAAAGAATTTTTTATTTAGAATAATCGACAAAATGTGTGTGGATGTGTTAGAAGGTAAGTTCGTGTAATTGTTTTACATAAAAAAATGCCTTTTTATATTGATTGTGATTTTCAATGTATCATTATACGATTATCATCATCATCATCATCATCATCATCATCATCATCATCATCATCATCATCATCATCATCATCATCATCATCATCATCATCATCACCACCACCATCATCATTATCATCAACATTATTACTATTACTATTTTTATTTTTATTATTTTATATGTGTGCGTATATAGTACTCTGCCTTTTCTATATCCAGTAACTTATTGATAGAATATCGTTGAAATCGATATATCAGATCATGTAATTAGCTCATGATAAAAAAGGACATCAGCATTATCATTACTCCCCCCCCCCCTTCCCCCCTCCCCATTTCCCTTTTTCCCTTCGGATCGTATTTATTCACTTTATTTTCGTCCTTTCGATAAAGTGCGTGACATGAATTATTAATTATTCCTCCTTCTGTCTTCCTCTCTCTCTCTCTCTCTCTCTCACTCTCTCTTTTTTTTTTTTTTTTTTTTTTTTAATTGCATTTCTTTGTTGCAACATCCTGGGCGTTTTAGTTGCATCGCCCGGGGCAGTGCTGCAGGTGCTGCTGGCGATGCTTCGTTAAGGGAAAAGTGGGTGGAAGGAGGGAGGGAGGGAGGGAGGGAGGGAGGGAGGGAGGGAGGGAGGGAGGGAGGGGAGGGAGGGAGGGACGAGGAGGAGAAGGAAGAGGGGGAGGGGGGGCAAGAAGGAAGGGAGGGACGAGGAGGAGAGAGAGGAGGGGGATGGAGAGGGGGGGAAGGAGAAAGGGAGGGGATGAGGAGACGAGGGAGGGGGGTAGGGTGGGGAGGGGAGCCTTTTACTTCCGGTGTCAGGGAACTCTTGCCGATTCTTTGTCTGGGTGGGCGGGGGGCGTGGGCGTAGGTGGCATGGATGGGCGGGCGAGGCGCACACACTCTTTGTTCGGTAGGGTGGCAGGGCGTAAATGAAGGGGGGAAGGGGGAGGGGGAGGTTAAGGATGAGGGTGGCTATGAGGAAAAGAAGGGGGAGTGAGGGGGGGAGGGTCGTGGGTAGTTCCGTCGTTAGCTCGTTCTTAAGGGGTGGGGGAGGGGGAAGGAGGGATCTCAATCCTTCAATCTCCCTCCCTCCCTCCCTTCCTCCCTCTCCCCATCCCCTTCTCTCTCTCTTCTCTCTTCCACTCCCCTCCCATCCATCTCCCTCTTCCCCTTCCCTTCTTTCTCCCCCTCCCCTTCCTCTCCCTCTCCCTCTCCCTCTCCCTCTATTACAAGCACACTCAACACTGAACCAGTATAATACACCTTAGGCCTACTTCGAAACCAGTTTTCTATGCGCACATGGGTAACAGCTGTGAGATGAGCAGGTATAGGTCTGAACACGCAGGGGCATAGGCCAATGGAGCTGCCGTTAAATGCTTTAGACCGGAAATGTAAGGAGGGAGAAGGTGGGGGGGGGGGAGGGGTAGTAGATAACATAGGCTTTCTAAATAGAGAGCTTTGTAATTGTTTATTATTATTATTATTATTACTAGAGGTTGTGCTCGTATGTAATTATTTTATGAGCGAGTGGAATTTTGGGTTTAAGGATGAATTCAATCATCGGAGAATTTACTTTTACGATGATTCATTATAATATTCACATCGATGGCCAAGATACGTCGGGATGGGCGTAGTAAACTCGATAAGCCTGCACAGATGGGCGTGGGGGAAGCCAGGTAAGATATGGATAATGCGGGCGTAGTTATCCAGCTGAGATGAGCGTCAGAGGGCGTGGTGAGAGATGGGTGTACTTTTTTTCCTTGTAAGTAGGACGCTTTTTTTTATGTAGGGGGTCGGTTTTAGGGAGGGGGGGTGGGGTTAAAGGGGCGGGGGTTTGTCGTTGTTATTGTTGTTGGAAGTGTTGACTCCTCTAAATGGGCGCACTTCTGAGGAAAGTCCGCGGTGGTGGTTGTTGAAAAGGTTGGGAAATTCTATAGTCAGTTCGTTCTTATTTATGTTATTGTGTGTTCTCTCTCTTCTCTCTCTCTCTCTCTCTCTCTCTCTCTCTCTCTCTCTCTCTCTCTCTCTCTCTCTCTCTCTCTCTCTCTCTCTCTCTCTCTCTCTCTCTCTTTCTCTCTCTCTCTTTCTCTTTCTTTCTCCTAATATCACACACAATACATATGCAATCAGTTTGAATCACGCAAACTCAAAATTGAATTCGCTATCGATCGACTGCATGACGTCATCCAGCCAAACTTATTTCCTTTGTTTTGTTTTGGTCGTGTTTACTTCCGCCAAATATATGGATTTTCTGCATGACTTGTGGAAAGCTGGCCTCCCCCCCCCCCCTTCCTCTCTTTCCCCTCCTTTCTTCCTCGTTTCCCTCCTCTGCCTCATGTTTCTCTCTCTCTCGTTCTCTTTTTTCTGTTTATCTCACCTCAGTCTCTCCTGTTTGGGTGTATCTCTCATTCTCTGTCTCTCTGTCTCCCTCTTCCATCCTCTCTAAGTCTCTCTCTCTCTTGTCTCCCTCCGTTCTCTTAAACTCTTGCCATGATAATATAAATATATATATATACATATATTTATATATATATATATATATATATATATATATCTTCCTTTTAATATCTTCATTTTCCAGCACCACCTGCTACGCCACTTAGTGATATCGTAAATCCACGAAGATTTGAATAAATTAAACTCGAATATTAATGACCGATTGGGTAATAAACGCTAAAATCACATGGTGCGTATGGCTTACCATCCAAATTGATTGATTGCAAACTGATCTAAAATGCATTCGAGTTTATACGTGATACTGGATATTGCATATTTTATGTTGATGAAAAGTGTGTATGTTGCATTTTCTCCCTCGATCTGGATTTTTATTTTTAATCTTCACTACTTACCTTTCTCAATCTCTTTTCTCTCTCTCTCTCTCTCTCTCTCTCTCTCTCTCTCTCTCTCTCTCTCTCTCTCTCTCTCTCTCTCTCTCTCTCTCTCTCTCTCTCTCTCTCTCTCTCTCTCTCTTTATCATCCTCTGAGTCTCTCTCCCGCTCCCTCCTTCTCACCCTCTCTCCCTCCATCCCCTTTCAATCTCCAACACGTGGCATGTTAACAACGAATCAATGTACTTGTCAATCTCCATTAGTTCAGATCATGGGGATGAACAGGCCGACATCTTAATATATATAAACGTTAGCGACAATGAATCCCCCCTTCCTCCCTTGCCTCCTCCTTCTCTTCCCTCTTCTTCTTCTTCTTCTTTCTTCTTCTTTTTCTTCTTCGTCTTTGTCTTCCTCTACGTCGTTTTATTATTGTTATTATCATTCTACTTCTTTTTCTTCCTCAGCATCCTCTTCCTCATTCTAACCCTTTTCATGATCATCCTTATCTTCCTTATCCTCCTCCTCCTCCTCCTCCTCACCTCTCCCCTTCACTTCCCCCTCCCCCCTCCCCTCATTCCTACTATCCCCTTCCTCCACTTCCCTTCCCTAACCCCCCCCCCCCCCTCTTCTCTGCCTCTCCCTCCCATTACTGTTCACTTAACTATGTTGACCTTTGACCTCTCTCGCCTAATATGGGAGACAAGATTCGACGAAGAAACTCCCGTTGCTATTCGATAAAGGGGGCAAACCAGGGCGCCTCCCTCTCCCTCTCCCTCTCCCTCTCCCTCTCCCTCTCCCCTCTCTACTGATATAGAGGGGAAGAGAGAGGAGGGGGGAGAAATAAGGAAGGCGAGAGAGAGAGAGAGAGAGAGAGAGAGAGAGAGAGAGAGAGAGAGAGAGAGAGAGAGAGAGAGAGAGAGAGAGAGAGAGTATAGAAAATCGTACAATGGACTTTCCACTATCATT
>NC_061828.1:7923929-7933929 GCF_019202785.1 Penaeus chinensis | reverse complement strand
CATGACATAGACCAAAAAAAAAAGAAAAAGAAAAATGGGAGAGAGAGAGATGGAAAAAAGTCACTCGGCAGATGTTTGTAAACAGAAAGGCCAACAGATTCTTTTTTTTTTTTAATGTGCAATAATCACGTATGATAAAAGAAAAGGAAAAATAAATATATGTAATTATTGTCCCAAAAGAAGATGGGGGAGAGGGGGAGGGGGATGGGGCAAGGGGGGGGGGGCGTCCGTAATATTATGCATATGATGTCTTCATTCATGTGGTGGACGAGTGTGTGTGTGTGTGTTTGCGTGCGTGTGTGTGTGTGTGTGTGTGTGTGTGTGTGTGTGTGTGTGTGTGTGTGTGTGTTTGCGTGCGTGGTGTGTGTGTGTGCGTATCACATCATCCACGAGAACTGACGAACCACAAAAATCGTTTCGTAATCCCCAGCGGTTCAACGAACGTCAACACAAGATGCGCTGGTATGGTTCGCGACTCCCCCCCTCCCCCCCTTCCTCCTCCTCCTCCTCCTCCTATTCCTCCTCTTCCTCCTCCTCCTCCTCCTCCTCCTCCTCCTCCTCCTCCTCCCTCTTTCCTCGACCCCTCACCTCCCCCCCCCCCCTCTTTCATGATCTGTCACACGCTGGCAAGACAATTAAGTCAATTCAGCTTTCTCTCTGATTGTCCGTTAGGTCGCCGTCATGAGGGGTGTCCATGACGACCCCTCCCCCCCTTCCTCCTCCTCCTCCCTCTCCCTCTCTCCTCCTCCTTCCCTCTCCCCCCTCCCATCCTCTCCTCCTCCCCCGATCCATGACAACCTTTCAGCCTCCTCCCTATGCCTACTCCCCCTCCCCATCCTCTCTCTCCCCCCTGCCCCCCCCTCTCCTATCCCGGCATCCATGCGGGGGAGGGGGGGAGGGGGAGGGGGAGGGGGAGGTCCATGCGTGTCCTGTCAATAAGCGCAGCGGCTTAAACGCAGACCAGCTGGTCTCATCCCCTCTCTATCCCACCCTTCCCCCTCCCCTCTACACCCACCCCCTCTTCCTTCGTCTTTTCCTCTCTCATTCTCTCTCTCTCTCTCTCTCTCCTTAATCTCTTTCCCTTCTCATTCTCTCTCTCTCTTTTTTAATCTCTTTCCCTTCTCATTCTCTCTCTCTCTCTCTCTCTCTCTCTCCTCTCTCTCCTCTCTCTCTCTCTCTCTCTCTCTCTCTCTCTCTTTCTCTCATTCCCTCTTTTTATTTTTTTTTACTCTCATTCTCTGTCTTTCTCCCTCTCTTAATCCTTCCCCCTTTATTCTCTCTCCTACTCTCTCTTAATCTTTTCCTCCTCTCATGCTCTCTTTCTCTCACTTAATCTTTTCCTCTCCATCCCCTCTCTCTCTCTCTCTCTTCTTCCTCTCTTTTCGCTTTCTACCCCTACCCCCCTCCTTCGTCTGGCCATATCCTAATCTACGGGGCTTAATCTGCGCCCTCCTCAGCCCTCAGCGGATGAAAGCGAAACTGCCATGTCGATCGGGGGGGAGGGGGAAGGGGAGAGGGGGGGTGACGTGTGTGAATAGAGGAAAGGGGGAGAAGAAGGGAGAGAGAGAAAAAAAAAGGCACGTGACATCATCACTCTTTCCCCACCTTCTCCTCCTCATTCTCCTCCTCCTCCTCCCCTAACCCTCTTCCTCTCTCTTCTCCTCCTCCTCCTCCTCCTCCTCCTCCTCCTCCTCCTCCTCCTCCTCCTCCTCCTCCTCCTCCTCCTCTTCCTCTCTCTTCTCCTCCTCTCCTCCTCCTCCCCCCACCCCTTCCCAATCCCGCTCACCCCCACCCCATCACCCCCTCCCCACCCAACGATCCCCAATAAAAATCCTCCCGATTCTTTCTCCCCTTTTCTTTGTCTCTGCGAATCCCGGGCCGGCCATTTGGTGCCCTTGTTTACTTTCGGAACTGCTGGGGACTCCCTCTCGTTCTTTCTCTCGTTCTCGCGTTCTGTCTCGCGTTCTTTCTCTCGTGCTTTCGTTCTTTTTCGTTATTTTGTTCTGTCTCTCGTTCTCTCGTTCCCTCGTTCTTTCTTTCGTTTCTCTTTCTTTATCTCGTGCTTTCGTTCTCTCTCTCGTTCTTTCTTTCGTGCTTTCGTTCTCTCTCTCGTTCTTTCTCTCGTTTCTCGTTCTTTCGTTTTGTCTCTCGTTCTCTTTTCTGTCGTTCTGTATCTCTCTCTTTCTTTCTTTCGTTCTCTTTATCTTGCTCTATTCCTTTTCTCTTATTCTGTTGTTCATCTCTCTCTCTCTCTCTCTCTCTCTCTCTCTCTCTCTCTCTCTCTCTCTCTCTCTCTCTCTCTCTCTCTCTCTCTCCTTCCTATGTTCCTTATCAATCACTCTATCTATCTACCCTTCTTTCACTTATCTGAAGGGCGATGAAAATATGTTGATGGATGAAGGGATTTAAGAGACGACAGAATAAAAGGGAGAGATAAGGAAAAAGAGAGAAAAAAAAAGAAGAGGAAGTAGGGAGTTACGAAAAAAAAAATAAAGAAGAAACGGGGATAAATTAGGAACGAACGTAAAAAAAAGAAAAAAGGTAAGAAAGAAAGATAAAAAAAAAAAAAGTCACCAGGAGGGGAATAGGAGAAGGGGAGGATAACGGGGAGGAAGGAGGGATGGAACAGGATAAAAGGGGGGGGGGGTTAAGACGGGGGGGGGGAGGATAAGCCCCTAGGATAATCTTGTTAGGGCGTCGGACATGTCTCGCTGGCAGACAGGACGCTAAGGATTCTTTGTGAGAATTCTGAGCCTTCCTTGCATATATCCTGGACGCTTCGTGAGCTGTGTTGATTATTATTATTGTTGTTGTTATTATTACTATAATCATCATTATTATTAATATCATTATCATTGTCATTATCTTCATCATCGTCATCGTCATCGTCGTCATTATCATCGTCATCATTATGATTATTGTTATATATTTAATTTCGTATATATATATATATATATATATATATATTTTCTTAGGGAAGGTCCTGTGAATACGATCAGCTAAAGTGATGAGCTTTACAAAAATTTGCATATGAGCGATTTTTTTTAATCTGCCAAAAATAATCTTAGGCTGTATTCCTCTAAATATTTCGTCTAGTCTGGTTAATCGTATGAATATAAATATTTGATTATTTACTGCTGTCTCACGCCCTTTAATCACAAGTTCCAAAATGTGAAAAATGAAAAAAATATATATAATTAAATCTTCTTGAATTTTTCACGGAGAACCATTATTTTATTATTATCATTATTATTATTATTTGTGTTGTGTGTGAGTAATAAAATTAAGATATCTTGCCAGTTCATGTTATTTTGTACCGCACTGTGACTTCCTTATGTCATTTATTTTGTCATTTATTGTCATTCATATCCCCCTCAAACTCCCCCCCATCACTATCCTCCCCTCATACCCCCCTCTCACTAACCTCCCCCCTCACTCTCCCCCCTCACTAACCTCACCCCCCCACTCTCCCCCCATCTCTAACCTCCCCTCACTCTCCCCCCTCACTAACCTCACCCCCCCACTCTCCCCCTCACTAACCTCACCCCCCCTCACTCCCCCCCTCACTAACCTCATTCCCATCACTCTCCCCCCCTCACATACCCCTCACTCCCCCCCCCCCCTCATATTCCCCTCACTAACCTGCTTCCCCTCCTCCTTGCAGCGCGCACGGGTGACATGTCCATGGGGCGCAACCTCAGAGCCGCCCGCTGCCTGGACTTCACGGACAAGGACGACGACGACGGACTCTACCAGCCTTCGGACTCGGAGTCGGAGCCGCCCGCTAAGAAGAAGGGGTGAGTCGAGGATTAGTATTAGTAGTAGTATTAGTATTAGTATTAGTATTATTAGTCATTGTTGTTTTGTTATTGTTATTATTATTATTATTATTTTTATTGTTATTATTATTATTATTATTATTATTATTATTAATCATTGTTGTTGTTATTATTATTATTTTTATTATTGTTGTTGTTCTTGTTGTTGTTATTGTTTTATTCGTCATCATTAATTTTCTTGTTTTTGTTGTTTTTGTTTTGTTGTTATTTAGATAGTGGGAATGGGGATAACAATTATTGTGGGAATAATTGTTAAAAGGTTGTTAAGAAAAACACCCGTGCCTTTTTTTCTTTTCTTTTTAATAGATAGTAAACGAGATTGTAAGTTATTTTTGTTTTAATTTAGTGTAGAAAAAAAGTGGATGAAATAAACATTTTTTATGATAACCTCGCTTTCAATTAGCAGGTGGTACTGAAGCCTATACATGTGTGCATTATCATATTACCAATTCGATATCAAATATATCTCTTGATTTTTGATAGTGCTCATCAGCGGTATTTGCACATGTCCGCGCTGAAAGATGATCTACACGCACGAATGCACACACACATACATATTTCCCTTTCCTGGTACCACATGAATATTCTCTCTCTCTCTCTCTCTCTTTCTCTTTCTCTTTCTTTCTTTCTTTCTTTCTCTTTCTCTCTTTATTTCTCTCTTTCTCTCTTTCTTTCTCTCTCTCTCTCTTTCTTTCTTTTCTCTCTCTCTCTCTCTCTCTGTCTTTCTCTCTCTCTCGCTTTCTCTCTCTCTCTCCCTCCCTTCCTCCCTCCCTCCCTCCCTCCCTCCCTCCCTCCCTCCCTCCCTCCCTCCCTCCCTCCCTCCCTCCCTCCTTCCCTCCCTCCCCCCTCCCTCCCTCTACCTCCCTCCCTCCCTCCCTCCCTCCCTCATACACACACACAGCACGTCATGGCGCGGCCGAGTGACGAGTGAAGTTCCTCGTCCCGTGAAGGTTAAGAGGTGGGCGGAGGTGACGCTCAGGGTATGGGCGTAGGGCGGAGGTGACGTCCAAGGAGTATGGGCTTTGGGGCGACCGTGGGCGTGGGCGGGAAGCGGAGTTTTTGGGCGGATGCTGTGTTGTGTGATGGAGATGAAGAGGTAGCGGGAGGCGGGAGGGGAGAGGGAAGAGTGAGGAGGTGGGGGAGGAAGAGGAGGTTGGGGGGAGGGGAGGAGGAGGAGGAGGAGGAGGAGGAGGAGGAGGAGGAGGAGGAGGAGGAGGAGGAGGAGGAGGAGGAGGAAGAGGAGGGGGGTGAGGGCGTAAGGAGGAACAGCAACAGATGGTTAAAAATGCGTGAGAAGGACAAAGGGAGAAAACAAAAATTGGAATAAAAAATGAAAAGAGAGGATGAACAAAAGAAAAAAAAAGGAAAGAAAATGAACAAAAAAAAGGAAAACGAAAAAAAAAATAGATTAAAGATAAAAAATAAACAGAATAACGAACGCATAGGAACCCACAAGGAGACGGACGTTTGACGAGGCGGAAGGCGCGGGGATGCCCATGGCCAGTTAATAACAACGGGCGTATATGGCCAAGAGCGAACCCAGATAGCGCTTGATTGTAGGGGCGCCGAGATCTGTGTGGGCGTGAGGGGGGAGGAGGGGGGAGAAGGGGGGAAGGAGAGAGGGGAAGAAGGGAGGGGGGGGGGGAGGAAGCGAAAAGGGGAAAAAGGGAGAGGAGAAGAGGACGGGGGAAGGATTGAAAGGGGAGATAAGAAGGAGAACGATAACGAGAGGAGAAGAAATAGTAGAAGGAGAAGAAGGAGGAGGAGAAGAAAAAGAAGAAGAAGAAGAGGACGAGGAGGAGGAGGAGGAGGAGGACGACGACGACGACGACGACGAGGAAATGAAGAAGGAGGATGAGGAGGAGGAGAACGAGAGGAGAAGTAGGAGAACGAGAACGAGAACGACAGAAGGAGATGGGAAAGAACAAGAGAAGAAGAAGGAGGAGAAGAGAAAGGAGAACGAGAGAAGAGGAGAGAGGGGAAGAGAGCCAAAGGAGCAAGATGCGCTAACCGCCCCTCAGCCGCTCTATATAAGGACCACAATGACCGCAGCTTAATGAGTAATTGGCGCTTCCAGTTTGAACTTTCTAGCAAAAAGTGGCGGGCATTGGGCGCGGGGGGGGGGGGGGGGGGAGGTTGCGTGAGGGCGGGTAAGCTTGGGGGAGAGAGGGGGAGGGGGGAGGTTTGCGCGCTTCTTGCTTTCTTGTTTTTCTTCACTTTCTCAACCTCTCTTTTTCTTCTGTCTTTCTCTTGTTTATCACTTTCTCTCTTGGTGTCTCTTTTTTTATCTTTCGCTGTGTTGATTGTGCATATTTTCCTTCGATTTACCCTCTCCACTTCTATTCCATGATTATTTCGTACTTCTTAGTTCGTTTTCTTTCATTTTCCTTCATTTCCTGTGCAGTTCTTATAATCATTTCGTGCTCTCTAAATTTGCCCGACCGCAGCTCACCAGAAAACCACCATTTTTTTCTCCTTCAACAAAACCAGTCCACTAACATTTATCTTTCAGTGTATTTGTCACACGAAAAAACTGTGGTGATACTGCATGGATATACTGACATAATCTACATACATACGTTTATGCATTGTGTTTGTGACTGTGACTGCGTACGTGTGCTGTATGTGCTTATTCACGTATGTATGTGTGTGTGCACGCAATCATTATATATGCTAATTTCGCCCTGTATTTATCCTTGGCGTTATTTATCACGGGACGTCGGTCATGTAGGATTTTCCAATGTCCTGCGGCAAAGACCAAGACGCGGCAGGTGTCTTGTATGGCGTTTCCGTCCTAGATAAAGAAACAAACAAAAGAAAATAGTTCGATCACTTGCATAACACTTGTTTGTTAACTCTTAACCAAAAAATGTCTCGTCTCGTCTCTTTCTTTGTCTTTCTCTCGCTCTCACACTTGGCAACGCGACTGTTCTTATTAAGAATAAACCAGTTTATTGCACATACTGATGATTACTTTGTCTCTTGCAGCAGCTCGTTCGTCTGGGAGAGGAAGAGTGGGAGGGGTAGGGTCGAGAGGAAGAGGAGGGGGGAGGAGGGACGGGGGGAGATGGAGAGGATAGAGAGAAAGGAGAGGGGGAGAGGGGAGGAGAGAGGGAGCGACGGGGGAAGGAAGGAGGAGGGGGATGGAAGAGGGATGGGTGAGAGGCTGGGGGGGAGGAGTGGATGAGAGAGAGAGGGCTAGAGAGAGGCTGGAGGGGGTGTAGGAGAGGTGGGGGGGGGGGCATGGAACACCACACCAAAAGTAACTCCCTTGTTTACTCATGCATGTGTGCTAATGTTTCTTGTGGGTGGAGGAGGACAGGGTGAGAGAGGAGGGGGTGGGAGAGGGAGGGGGGTCAAGCGCTTAATGCTTTTTAAGAGTCAACTTAGGACAGTACTCTCGGGTGCTCTTGCTGCTTTTGCTCTCTCTCTCGCTCTCTCTCTCTCTCATCTCTCTCTCTCTCTCTCTCTCTCTCTCTCTCTCTCTCACTCTCTCTCTCTCCTCTCTCTCTCCTCTCTCTCCGTCTCATCTCTCTCCTCCTCACTCCTCTCTCTCTCTCTCTCCTCCTCCTCCTCTCTTTCTCTTCTTCTCTCTCCTCTCTCTCTCTCTCGTCTCTCTCTCTTCCTCTCTCTCTCTCTCTCTCTCATCTCTCTCTCTCTCTCTCTCCTCTCTCTCTCTCTCTGTCCTCATTTTTATCGAGTTATTTCGTTCTCTCTATTTGCGCATCACATGTTTATCTGTTTGAAATCATTTTACAGTACATTTAACCTACTTACAAACACTTTTCTCGGGGCATGTTCTCCATCCAAAGGAAATGGGTGTAAGGATTTGGCCTCAAGTAAGGGAGGAAAGATATATTGTTTTTTTCTGCTTCTCTTTTCTCTCTCTCTCTCTCTCTCTCTCTCTCTCTCTCTCTCTCTCTCTCTCTCTCTCTCTCTCTCTCTCTCTCTCTCTCTCTCTCTCTCTCTCTCCTTGTTTTTTCTTGTTTTTTCTTGTTTTTTCTTTTCTTTTTTTGACTGACACAATGTCTTCCAAGTTGAAGCAGGAGGCACCTCCCTTCCTCTCTTTCACTCGCTCTTTTTTCTGATTTTTAGATCGCCTTTTCTCTCGTTCCCTTTTTTTTTTTCTGTACTTCCTTCATGTCTGTTCTCAATTTCTCCGTCTTCCTAAAAATACCTTCTCGTTTCCTTCTATTGCTTTCTTTTTTACTTCTCTCTCTCTCTCTCTCTCTCTCTCTCTCTCTCTCTCTCTCTCTCTCTCTCTCTCTCTCTCTCTCTCTCTCTCTCTCTCTCTCTCTCTCTCTCTTTCTCTCTCTCTCGTCTCTTTCGCCATCCAACCACCGCCTTGTGCTTGACAATTATGCAGTCACACAACCACCATCCGCTCCCCCCCCCCCTGCTTCCCGCCCCACTCCTTCACCCATTCCTCCATTCTCTCCACGGTCCCTCCTCCTCCTCATTCTTCTCCTTCTCCCCCTCCTCCTCCTCCTCCACCTCCTCCTCCTCCTCCCTCTCCTTCCCCTTCTTCTCCTCCTCCTCCTCCTCCTCCTCCTCCTCCTCCTCCTCCTCCTCTCCTCCTCCTCCTCCTCCTCCTCCTCCTCCTCCTCCTCCTCCTCCATGGCAATCTTTTTCAATTGTATGGAGGTCCTTTTAACACACTTTTCTCCCTGGATGTTTTGGCGTGGGAGGCGGCCTCGTGGTATCGTGTAGGATATTTTCAGACGTTTGGCTCTACGCTGTTTTCTTGTCATTTATTTGTTCACTTACTGGTTTGTTTGTTGTTGTTTTTGTTCGTTTTATATTGATATTGTTTTTCGTTTCATTCGGATGGAGGTCAGTTGTTGTATGTCTGGTTTTTCTACTATTCTTCTTCCTTTTCCTCTTCCTTCTCCATCTCCTCCTCCTCTTCTCCCCCTCCTCTCCTACTACCACTCCATCTCCTCCTCCCTCCTTTCCTTCCTTCTTTATTCCCTCTCTCTTCTTCCTCCCTTTCTAACCTCCTTCCTCCTCCCTCTACCCCTTGTGACCCTATCGTAATCAGTGTGACTTTCACTTGTATTTTTTTCATTCGCAACCGTCATCACTGTTGCTCTAAATCCTCCTTATATCCTCCAATTATTATTCTCCTCCTCTCTCATTTTCCCTTCTTTTTTTCTTCCGTCTCCATCTTTCCTTCGTCATGTCTTCGCGTTTCTCTCCCCCCCCCCCCCCATTTTTCTTATTCTTCTCCGTCGTATTTTCCCAGTTCTCCTCTCCTTCCCTCTCATGATTTCCCATTTTCTTCTCTCCTCCTCTCTCATTTTACCTCCTTTGTTCTCCCATCGCTCTGTCATCTTCCACACTTTCTTCTTCATTTCCATATCATGTCTATCTTGCTCTTTTTTCTTCCTTCTTTTTATTGACTCCCCCCCCCCCCCCTCCTCCTCCTCCTCCTCCACACACACTTCGTCACGTCCTCCATGAGTGGCACCGCGGCCATCCGCTGGGTCGTTGGCCCCCGCGGTGCCAGGCTCTATCCGGCCGGACACGTTTTGGCACTCTGGGGAAAGGAGCTGCAGACACAGACAGATAGACAGGCAGAAAAACGGATAAGCAGGCATGGAGATGGACGGACGGATAGAGCCAAAACGGTGATAGACAGACATAATTTGGATATTCTTACAGTTTTTTTTCTGTGCTTATCCCAATCAAAAATATAGATTCAACTCGTCGGGTATTAAGTGCAGCCCAAACACCATTTTCAGCGAAGACACAATACTTTTATAAACACCCCAGTGACCTCAAGACTCCTGTGTGTGCTAGTAACCGAACCGAAACCATGGAGCTTCGAAACAAACAAGTTTCGCTTTTTCCACTCGGCCGATCCCTCACAGGCAAGCTTTAATAATCCGAACAGCTCCCGTAACCGACTATTACGCCATAAATTTGCATTACCGACAACAAAGGCAGCGTAGGTCGTGCTCGCCAGCCCCGAGACGGAGCGAGCGACCGGAGCGAACAGGCCTTTTCGCGGGGGGGAGGGGGGTGTTACAGGCCGTCTTTGACCTCGCCGCCTGTCGCTGTTGTTTTGTTTATGCTTCGGCTCCTTTGTTGTTTAAATGCTGTGCACTGATTGAGTTTTGCTCGCGTTGGCAGCTGGGGCTTCTGTGTCTGGTGTCCTG
>NC_061828.1:7914836-7917336 GCF_019202785.1 Penaeus chinensis | reverse complement strand
GTGTGTGTGTTTCTTAGTGTGTTTGTGTGTATATGTGTTTGTGTGTGTGGGGGGGTGGGGGTGTTTGTGTGTGTATGTGTTTGTTAGTGTGTGTGTGTGTGTGTGTTTGTGTGCGTGAGTGTGTGTGTATGTGTGTGTGTGTGTGTGTGTGTGTGTGTGTGTGTGTGTGTGTCTGTGTATGTAAGTGTGTGTATATGTGTATATGTGTTTGTGTGCGTGCAGGCATGTATATGTACGTATACGTATATTCTCGTGTGGAAATGCCTATATATACTACAAAACAAACATAAATATATCATGACTTTATTGAAACAAAACATAACCAAAAATCTCATAATTCCAAGTGAAGAACTGGCCTCCTGGAGATCATATATTAAAATAAACTCACATCAAACTGCTTTTAAAGAAACCCTAAAAAAAAGCCGATATAATGTAAATAGTCCTTGACAGCCCTAACTCAACTAAACATGCATTCGGTATGGGAAAGGGGAAGGGAGAGGAAGGAGGGGGGGGGGGGGGGAGTGCAGGCTTGACAGCGGATCTCGTTGTTCGCTTGTTTCGCGAGGCCATGACGCAATCCCCGCCGTGCGCTTCTGCAGATGCAGGCCGGGGGGGTGGGGGTGGGGGGGGGGACTCTCGGCAACGATGCAATGACCTTTCTTTCTTTCTTTGTGTTTTTTTTTTTCTAATGACCTTTCTCTCTTTCTTTGTATTTTCCTTTTCCTCTTTTTGTTTTTAATCCTTACATTTTTTGTCTTCATTTGCTTCTCGTTCATTGTCTTTCTTTGTTTTTTGTTGTTTTTCTCTCTTTCTGATTTTTTTTTTCCATGCATTTTTCTCTCTCTCTTACTATCCGTCTATCTATTTATGTATCTATCTACCTGTCTGTATGTCTGTCTGTTTCTCTGTCTCTCTCTTTCTCTTTCTCTTTCTCTTTCTCTCTCTCTGTCTCTCTGCCTCTTTCTCTCTCTCTCTCTCTCTCTCTCTCTCTCTCTCTCTCTCTCTCTCTCTCTCTCTCTCTCTCTCTCTCTCTCTCTCTCTCTCTCTCTCTCTCTCTCTCTCTCTCTCTCTCTCTCTCTCTCTCTCCCTCCCTCCCTCTCTCTCTCCCTCCCTCCCTCTCTCTCTCTCTCTCTCTCTCTCTCTCTCCCTCCCTCCCTCTCTCTCTCTCTCTCCCTCCCTCCCTCCCTCTCTCTCTCTCTCTCTCTCTCTCTCTCTCTCTCTCTCTCTCTCTCTCTCTCTCTCTCTCTCTCTCTCTTTCTCTCTGCCTAACCCGCCCTGCCTCTATTTCACACAAACACAGACTCTCGCACATGTTTTGCACATCGAGCAACACTGCAAAGAACATCAGTGAGAGAAAGTTGAAAAGGTGAAGGACGAATATTAAGGAATAAGGAAGAAATAGCTGGCGAAGAGCATAACAGAAGAATGCATTTTTTGATTTTTGATTAATGTAAAAGGGAGAAAGAGAGAGGAGGAAAAACTAAGAATAAAAATAAAAGCAATAAATATGCAGAGGAAAATAAGGGAAATGAAAGAACACAAATAACAAGGAAAGAGGAAAAGATGGAAGGAGGAAGGAAGTGTAGTACAGAAGAGAAAGTAATTGGCTTTGTTGAAGGATGGTAATCAAGAGATAGGAAAATAGAACAGAGAGAGAGAGAGAGAGAGAGAGAGAGAGAGAGAGAGAGAGAGAGAGAGAGAGAGAGAGAGAGAGAGAGAGAGAGAGAGAGAGAGAGAGAGAGAGAGAGAGAGAGAGAGAGAGAGAGAGAGAGAGAGAGAGAGAGAGAGAGAGAGAGAGAGAGAGAGAGAGAGAGGGAGAGAGATGAAGAGATATAGATAGATAGATAGATAGATAGAGAGAGAAAGAGAGACAAACAGACAGACAGGCAGGCAGATACAGACAAACAGAGACAGCTATAAAGATAGATAGAAATGATAAAACAGGGAAAACAGACAAACATACAAGAAACAGGAAAAAAATGAAAGGAGAGAGAGGAAAGATCGTAAAAAAATACGAACAGAAAATCAAGAAAAACAAAGAATGTCGAAATCCTCTTTACCTTTTCATATGACCAAGAGCTAAAAATAAAGCATTAGATCTAGACGATTATAGATATACACAGACGATCATTTCCTTCCATCCAGGACATGTTCACTTTTCTCAATCACTTTCGGACGTTCTAAATGAATACGAAAATCTAAAGTTACACAAGGACAAGCTCTCTCAGGAATGTCAAATAATATACCAAAACATTTAAATGAGTTTCATATCTGTTTGATGTTTTTTAGAGCTATTGCATGCATATTAAGGTCATGTTATGTATTGCAAGGTTGACATTTGAGTGATTTCTTGCGTTATGTCAACATGGGGATGGAGTATGCGGATGTGACGCTCTGTAGTATGCTCAATGTTTGGATGTGTTCGGATGTAAGTATTTGTATTTGTGTATATTATATTATTATATATTTATTATATATATATATTATGTGGTGTGTATTA
>NC_061828.1:7866722-7876722 GCF_019202785.1 Penaeus chinensis | reverse complement strand
GGGGGCGGGCTGGAGTTTAGAGGGCGGGTGGGGGAAGGAGGGGGGTGTCATGGGGGTGGAGAGTGGAGTTCGGAGGGCGGGGGAAGGAGGGGGAGTGTCATGGGGGGGGAGGCTGGAGTTTGGAGGGCGGGGGAAGGAGGGTGGGTGTCATGGGGGTGGGGGGGGGGGAGGCTGGAGTTTAGAGGGCGGGAGGGGAAGGGGGGGGTGTCATGGGTGGGGCGTAGTGGGTCAAGGGTGTAAGGTTCGAGCCGGAGGTGAGGGTAAGGGATAACGAAGTAGATAGAAGTAGATAGATAGATATACGTAGATAGATAGACAGATAGATATAGGTAAATAGATATATAGATATGTAAGCATAGTGTATATATATTCCCCCAAACATATATATTCATTTATATATATACACATATATAAACATCTATATACAAACACACACACAAACACAAACACAATGACCTATATCACTAACCCCCATACCCCCCCCCCCCCCACAGAACGCCGACGCAAACACCACCTTGGGCAAACTCCGGAAGCAGATGTATCACGGACACCGCTTCGAAGCCGTGACTCGACTCGACTCCGGAGAGCACGTCCTGGCTGTGCCTCTCTCGTCGCTCCAGCAAATGCTTCATAACTCTTTTTCTAGGGTATTGAATTTTTTTTGTTTTTTTTATGTGTGTTTTTTTTTAGCTTTTTGTTTTTTGTAATTGTATATGGTTCGTATTTATATTGTGTGAAAAGAATTTGTTTTTGTTTCATTTTTTTGTATTTTTGGTATTCGCATTTCATTTGTATTGTGTGAAAGGTATTTGTTTATTACTACTATCGTTATTATTATTATTATTATTATTATTGTCATTATTTTCATTAACATCATCATTATTATCATAATTATTATCAACAGTATGATCATAATCTTTATTATCAGTTTTGTTATTATTATTATTATTATTATTATTATTATCGTTATTATCATTATTATTATTAGTATTAGTATTATTATTATTATTATCGTTAGCATTATTATTATTATCAATATCATATTACTATTATTATTATTATGGAATTATCAAAATGATCATCGTCATTATCTTCATAACCATCATCATTATTATCAACATTGTTATCATAATGATGAATAAAATCATCATCATATCAATATTCTAATTAACGGCAATGACTGACAAAGCCACTTTCCTAGTCCTTGCAATTGACGTAAAACCGGAGCATCAGGATAGCTGATAACATACGATATACGATATAAGATAAACACTGATAACGATATAAGGATTGACACGAGAGCACTGACCGAGCTTACTTCCACACAGACCGGCAAGTGTATCACCTACATCATGTCCGGAGGCTTCATGCAGACAACCACCTTGAGCTTCGTTATCCGAAAGGGATCTCCGCTCAAGCAACAGATGGATCCTATGTATGTGGGTCGAGCGTCTCTCGTTGCAAGCTCGCGGGAAATTTGGTTTTGTTTGGATTGGCAACCTTTCATTGTTAATACGTGTGTATACATATATCGATGAATATATATTGGTATGCATGCACAGACACACACACACACATACACACACACACACACACACACACACACACACACACACACACACACACACACACACATATATATATATATATATATATATATATATATATATATATATATATATATATATATATGTATGTATCCATATATATATCCATATACACACTGGTCTGTCCTCCAGCATCCGACGCCTGCGCGAATCCGGCCTCCTGGACTACGCTTACCACCGTGCCATTGCCAATAGCACGGAGTGTCTGAGGGAAATACGTGTAAATCCTTCAGATAACAGCAGGGTGCTTGTCTTGGGCGATTTCTATGGTATATTCCTTGTGTATGCAACAGGTATGTAGATGGAAACGTGACTGAAAAAGGAAGTGAAAGAGAATGTATATGGGTATATAGTATATATGCAATGTAGGAAAATATGTTTCAGTTGGTAGACATATATATACACTATGTATATGTGAAAGAATAATTACATATATGTAAAAAAAAATTAATTTAACGTCAGCGACTTTATCGTCCCTTCCGTCCCCAGGAATAGCCATCGCATCCCTGACCTTCCTTGCTGAGGTTCTCGTCCACCTCTTCAAGTGAGCCGATCCTGTTCCCTAGGCCTTGCGAGTGACCCTTCGAAACCGACCTTACAAAAGATCCCCGCGGACGTTCTCGTGCTGTGGTCTCCCTTACAACGAGCTTCTGTAGTTCATGTTTCCTTTTATCAGTTGTAGGACACGAATTCACGATAGACAAGTGGAGATAAGGGAAGGTGGCTTGTTACCTTTCTCCTTTGTCTAGGTCTAGGTTATCACTACAATATCACTGCATGTAATCTAATCAATAAATGCATACGGCATCTTTCTTTTGTCATTCCGTTCTATTGATGTAAGAGAGGAAAAGATGTCAAGAACATTTGTATATGAAAGGGAATCATGATAGTATGAGAGGGGAAATAAAATGGTTTAAGAATATTGAAATTCTACGCATAAAAGTGAGGAATTTTATTAATATATAGAAAATAGGAGAAGAACGTGAAGGGTAGAGAGAGAGAGGGGGGGGGGGAGAGAGAGCGAGAGAGCGAGAGAGAGAGAGAGAGAGAGAGAGAGAGAGAGAGAGAGAGAGAGAGAGAGAGAGAGAGAGAGAGAGAGAGAGAGAATCTATGAAAGACTTCAATCCCATTTTTTCCTCTTCCTTTTACTACATTACTGCTCGTATGCAGTACTGCGGGCACACTGCACACTGATCTATTTTTTAACTTTTAATTCTTGATCTGGAAGGGCGTATTCATCTAATCTCTAGTCAATACCCCTACTTTGCTGTTACCAAATATTACTTTCGGTCTCTCCCCCACCTCCTGTTCATGATTTTATATGTCTAAACTGATAAGGCCACTGAGTATATACCGTAAAACTAAAAAAACCTTCAGAAAAAAATATATCAACTGCAAATCTCAGATGGTTTACTCACTCCCCATTCATATTTGATAATAGTTTCTCCCCCTGAACATAATCTCGAGACAAGATAAGAATAGCTTCAGGGACTCTATATCCTTGCTTTTTCTTGAAGCTGAGGCCTCACGAAGCATTGCATTTATGTTTCCTTTGAGCAGAGATTCTAAAGAAGTCGCATACCAATATTATGCCGATAGAACTGAGGTTGTCCGTTTGGTGGGTTGGTGTGAATCATTTTGCCAAAGTTTGAAAAGTTGCAAGTAAACACACACAAACACACACAAAGAATTAGCGGTGTTGGGTCTTCCTTACGTGACAATCTAATCAATATACCGAAATAGTACTACGTAAGAAACACGTATGAGAAGGGCGGGAGCGAGGATATTCTAAAAGAGGGCCTTTTGAAGAAAAAAAAAAGCTTGTGTGCGCCAACCTAACAAGTTTTAGAAAGATGCCCGTTCTATTTGCATCGGCATGCTAATTAATTGTGTATTTCACATGCTGAGATGTCATCTTCAGGAAGTGTATTTTGGCCAAAAACACTTAACACAAAGGTTGCCTGAACGTAGTTACTCTCACATTCGGCTGCCCGTCTTTGCCAATGTGAGTTATTGATGATTGATGACCACACTATATGCACTGACTTAATTTACATTAAAGGCCTAGCAGTTGATCTTATGTGTAAAAAAGTGTTCTATCTGAAATAAGGCCACGCATATTAGAAACATGTTTAGAAAAATTTGGATCTTCCTCTCTCTGTCTGCCTTTCATTATCTCTCTCTCTCTCTCTCTCTCTCTCTCTCTCTCTCTCTCTCTCTCTCTCTCTCTCTCTCTTTCTTTCTCTCTCTCTCTCTCTCTTTCTCTCTCTTTCTCTCTCTTTCTCTCTCTCTCTTCTTGATTGAGCTAATGCTGTTTCCAGGTGTAATGAAGGCACCTTTTTTGACAAAATGCAACACGAACACATAGAATTGTCTCTCTCTGTCTCTCCCTCTCACCCCCCCCCCCCCTCTCTCTCTCTCTCTCTCTCTCTCTCTCTCTCTCTCTCTCTCTCTCTCTCTCTCTCTCTCTCTCTTTCTCTTTATTTTTCTCTTTCTCTTTCTCGTTCTCTTTCTCTCTCTCCCTCTCCCTCCCCCCCTATCTCTCACTCTCTCTCTTTCTCTTTCTCTTTCTCTTTCTCTTTCTCTTTCTCTTTTTCTTTCTCTTTCTCTTTCTCTTTCTCTTTCTCTTTCTCTTTCTCTTTCTCTCTCTCTCTCTCTCTCTCTCTCTCTCTCTTTCTCTCTCTCCCTCTCCCTCTCTCTCTCTCTCTCTCTCTCTCTCTCTCTCTCTCTCTCTCTCTCTCTCTCTCTCTCTCTCTCTCTCTCTCTCTCTCTCTTCCTCTCCCCAGTAAACGTCACGACACCACAGTGTAAGGACGTGTATAGTGTCCTCTCGTGACTTTGTGACCTGTCCTTAAAGGTCTGTGAGACCTTGACAATCAGGAATTCACAGACCTGTTAACCGTATATTGATCCAGTGTGTGATAATGTTCACATAACAATAAGTTATAAAGTGATACAATGAACTAAAATTAAAACTAAAAGCGAAAGCACCCACGCACACTCCCAGATGTGCTGCGTGGCACCGTAGGCGACCCGTGTGCGTTACTGTTTATTTTCAAGGGACAGGCACTCAGGTTGACCCTTTCGCGGTCGGGGGAATGACCGCGACCGCAGACGGAGGGATGGAAACCGAGGGGAGGTACGATGTCCTCAGTGAGGAGGATATCGGTGGGACCCCGGCACGTCTGAAAAAAAAAGCAAAGAGGCAGCTATCTGCCTCTGTGGAAGTTACACCTCCTGGACACCTGTGTGCACACTTTAAGAATGAAACAAAACTGCGCACACATGGTGACAAATATCGCTGGGTCTCTAAGGCCCTAAAAATGGACCCGTATAATAAGACATACGGATCCCTGGAGCTGAGAATCGGACGCAACAACGTCTATGTTAAATGCAAGAACGAGCAAATTCTTGCTCATATAACATCTAGCGGTGTATGTGGCGAGGTGCTCGAGAAAGCCAAAGTATTTGGCAAGGGAAAATGTAATAACATCATTGTGTTCGATGTCCCAAGGGAAATCGAAACAGAAGAAATTACAGCCTATAATGAACGTATCATTCATGCGAGGCGCATGAAGACTAATGGAATGCTGACCCAGAGAGTCATCATAACCTATGAGGGGGAGGTAATCCCCAAAAGTATCAAAATGGTTGAGGGCATGGCACCCTTTAGGTGTGCCATCTTCAAATCCCTGACCCCGTTTTGCTCAAATTGTTCAAAGTGGGGCCACGGAACACGTGCTTGTCCACGAGACGCACCGCGATGCCGGTACTGCGCTCTTCCACACGGAAGTTCAGAATGTGCAGAAAAGATTTCCGAAGGAGAAAATGTCCCTCGTAAATGCGTTAATTGCCGACAAGAGCATAATGCAAACTCTCCATTATGCGCTTACTATCCAAAGGACAGGAAAACAAACAGTAAAAAAAACAGGCAGCCCTCCCCCCCACAAAAGTCCCCGCCAGCCCCGCGCATCGATGATGGGGGGGAATTCCCACACCTGCAGAGGTCAACAGTGATGGCCCCTGCAACGGAAGCCATGGCACCGGCCACAGTACCAGCACAAGCAGGAGGTCAAGCTCTGTCAACTCAAGCACCAGCTGCAGCACCAACTCCAGCACCATATGCTGCATCAGTCTCTACACCACCTTCAACACCAGCTGCAGTACCAACTCTAGCACCATCTGCTGCACGAGCTTCAGCACCAGCTTCAGTATCAGTTGCAGCATCAGCTGCAGCTCAGCCCTCTCTGCAGCAGGACAAACAAGAGTCCAACGGGGAAATCAAAGAACTACTGCAAATGCTGCTTCGACAGATGGAGCAGATGATGTTCATGATGCAGCAACAAATGGCTCAGCAATCTCAACTTCAGGAAAGGATGTTTTCGTTCCTCCTCAATCAACAACAACATCACCCTGTAGTGGGCCTTGGAAATGGTCAAGTAATCAATGTCTCCAGTTAATCACTTGAAATGTATTACCTGGAACATAAACAGTTTGCAGAAACGCAAGGCAACTCTCTCCCAGTACCTTCACTCCGAAAATGTTGATGTGTGTTGCCTTCAGGAAGTCAGAACTAGTGCTCGTTATGCAAAAATTGCGGGATACACATACTATGACAGACCAAATATTGCTAACCCCTCTACGAGAGGACTTGGCATTTACATAAAGAATTCAATTCCATCGAAAGTGATTGATGACAATAGTGACAACTCCTGTGTTGAATATCTTAGCATTAAAATATTTCTAGACGGTAAAACTATCACCATCATTAATGTTTATAATCCACATGATAGTGAGGTGGTACCTAAACCTCCTGACTGCATGATACATACTGATACTGTCTTATTGTGTGGGGATTTTAATGCTCGCCATCCTCTCTTGGGCTCCGAGGGAAGGACCATTGAGAAAAACGGTAAGGCTTATTATGACTATCTCCAAAATACTAGTGACCCCATACACTTATTATGCCCCTTCGAAAAAACTCATTATTTAGGAGGGAAATTGGACTATATAGCTCTATACAATCAGCACACACTACCAAGTACTGCGAAAGTCATCCCATTCTTAGTTAGTGATCACTGGGCATTAGGTATAACCCTCCCTTTTTGCAAAAGAACCCCACCCCAGCCGCGCCTTAGATACCACCTTGCTGCTAAATATCATGATGAATTCATTGAAAGAATTGCCTGCTGGTATGAAGACTTTACTCCTACCAGCCTGGATCACTTTAATGAAACTCTCTGTCAGCAAGTTGGCAATATCATTACTCAAATACAGCCCAAAAGCCCTGCCAAGCACAGATCTTTATCCTCCAGAGGTAGACATGCACAACAACTGAACAAAGACCCTGAGATAAAACTGCTTAGGAGGCTCATACGATCTACAGTAAGTCAGCTACGACACTTGGGGAAAAACCCTTACTTAGTTAGGGATCTTGTGTTTTTTAGTAAAAAGATCAATGAAATAATAACACGGAAACGGGAGGAAAAATTTTATGCCTGGGCAGAATCAATTGACTCCATGACAACCATGAGTAATGTATGGAAGGAAATCAGCAAGATTAAAGGCAATACATGCAGTATAACACCACACCCACATCCAGAAAGGATAGCCTCATCTCTCCTCAATAAATGGTGTGAGGATTCTTCTCTTGATAGTCTTCCGTTATCCATACGCAGGTGCTCCCTTAAATTAGGCCATAAAAACGAAATTGACTATCAGTGCCACCTCTTAGATGAGGCTGATGCACCATTTACAAGGGGGGAACTCCTTGCAGCCATTAAGACCAGCAAATCCACTGCACCTGGGGATGATGGAATCACTTACGACATCATCCGACTTCTTGCAAAGGTACAGGTTAAGGGAAGAAATCCTCTTCTTGATCTCTTCAACTTAACCTACATGGCAGGCATCTTGCCTACCACTTGGAAACAGGCAACCATCATTCCCATTCCAAAATCAGGACGGCCAGATGAATATAGGCCGATTTCTCTGACGTCCTGCTTGTCTAAAACCTGTGAAAGAATTCTCCTTACTCGTTTACTCCACCAGATCAAAGACATGATTCACCCATCTGTCTTTGGCTTTCAAAAAGGGAGAGGAACACAAATGTGTCTAGCACAGTACCTAAATGGACGTAATGCACAGTCTTCTTACTTCATAGATTTTAAGGGAGCATTCGACAGAGCCTCCCCTACTGCAATCCTCCATGAACTAACTCTTTTAGGAGTTAAGGGCAAGCTTCTGTTATGAATAAAGGATTATCTATCTTTGAGAAGAGCAAAAGTGTGGTATCAAGGCAACTATAGTGCTAATGGCGAATTGGAATTAGGTACTCCACAAGGGGGAGTATTGTCCCCTACACTGTTTAATATACTTATGCACTCTCTTTGCAAGCTCAGCGATGAATTAGGAGACCTATGCAGCATCACATCCTATGCTGATGACATTCTTATTCAGGTATTTGATAGGGGGGAATATGTTTTACAGAGGTTCAACAAAAAGTGTGCCTCACTTGGTCTCATAATCAACCCAATCAAAACTAAGCATATTTCCAGATCTCGTAAACTGCCTTACATTCCAAAGTTAGGTGGACAAACTATTGCAAGAACTGACACCTACAAATATCTTGGTGTTATGGTGACTGCTCCCCACCTTATGTCCCACAACTCACGTTTTACCAAGGATATTGTTCAAAACATCAAGGAACGATGCCTTGAGCGTTTAAGACCATTGCAATATGTAAGTAACAGATATGTAGGTGCCTCCCTGAGAGTCCTAAGGTTGATGTATATCTCCCTTGTCAGGTCCATGATAGACTATGCATGCCCAGTTCTTAGTATGCTGCCACCGAGTGCCCTCAAACCCCTTGAAGTTTTACAGAACAAGGCCATGAGAATTATACTTGGATGCCCAATGACTGCTAAAGTTCTCGTCATGAGGAAAGAGTTAGACCTCCCTTCTATTCACAGTCGTGTCATCCAAGTTAACACCATACTTGGCATCAGACTCATGCAGCTTCAGCCTAGACCACAAATCTCCAATAGCCTATCAAATGAGATAAATTATAGAGTTAGGTATGCCCGACCTCGATACTCCAATCTCATACAGTCCAACTTAGAATGGAAAACTAAAACTGCTCATACTATCATGTTCTTCAATGTATGGAACAACGAAGCTATTAATATTCCAGATACAGTAATTGCTGCTCCTTGGCACAGAACTCATGTACATGCTTATATTGATAAATTAATAGGGTCTAAATCTTTGGCTTCAAAAATGGAACTAAAAGCTCACTACTTGAAATATATAGATGGCATTCTACATCTCATGGTACGCCCCCACTTGCAATCTACTGTGATGCCTCCACTGATCCTCATGGATCAACAGGGATTGGTGTGCTAATTCCTGATATAAATTTTGAAGAAAGTGTGTGCATTTCCAACTGGACAAGCACAACTGATGCCGAGTCAGTAGCTATACATCATGCCATTAAGAAAGGTAGTGAGCAGCAGCGACACCTGGCTGTCTTTACAGACAGCCAAGGCGCTCTCCAAAGGCTTACTGCATTTAATCCAGAAAACATGATAACTAGGAATATCCTTCACCAAATTTCCAAACTATCAGAACGGGGTACTCAAGTGTCACTATACTGGATACCCTCTCATATAGGAATATCACTATGTGACAGGGTTGATCAATTAGCCAGGTTAGCACTTTCCCATGAAGATCCATATTATGTAATACCACTATCTCTCAATCAAATGAAAAAACGAGTTATCAACTGTCTTAGAGATTATGAGGGTCAGGTATGGACCACTGAAAAGATGAAAAAAGACGGACATGGTACTATCTGGCATTACGAGAGTATTGCTGGGACATCAAATTTAGACAAACCCTATAAAATCTATCACGGACTGTCTAGGAGACAACAGGTTACATTAACTAGGCTACGCATAGGATATCAGTACACTATGCAATATGTACAGGATGCAGTTTTGGATGCAAAACCTGTTTCATATCACCACTGCAAACTGTGCAAGGCACCCAAGTCGCATAATCTCACTCATTACTTACTCTGTTGCATAAAGACTGCATCCTATCGATCAAGTAGTACTGTTCACAGATTAACACTTGTTGATTATATTAACTTTATTATAGACACTGGTCTTGTCTTTGACATGATTAGTGATATAAACGGTTTTTTACCAGCCAGATGATATTTTAATACAGTGATAATAGCACAGCCCCTCAGGCATGTATGTAACACTAATGTTTGACTGATGGCCCTCTACAAAAATAGAAGCACAGCCAGTTTGGATAGATGCTTTGGTATCTTACCCTGGCTTTTTGCAGGGCATGTACACTGTTCTGTAAATAAATGTTATCAAATC
>NC_061828.1:7839222-7854222 GCF_019202785.1 Penaeus chinensis | reverse complement strand
ATATATATATATATATATATATATATATATATATATATATAGATATTTGTGTGTGTATGTGTCTATATATATATATATATATATATATATATATGTTTCAGATTCATTCAATTGTATTTCTTTTGTGGTTATGGCTGTAATAAAACAACTTTAATTTTATTTGATGCCATTATATATATATATATATATATATATATATATATCATGAAGAACGTATCAGTAAGATGTTAAACTAAGTAAAATTTCACACATATAAAATTTGTCGGATCTCCCCAACGCTGCGATATATTTTACTTCATCTAAGCCCCTTCCACATGCGAGAACCTTCGCACGAGGCTCAGTTCTCTCCCGGTCGCCATACCGCCAACATCTCCACTCTTGACTGAGCTCCTGGACCAAAGACCGGAGAAAAAGAAAGAACGATGTGATTTAACAAAGTTAAAGTTGATCTCTCTTCCAATCATTAGCCAATATTTTAAGAAGATTCATAACATTAATTTACCCAGTATGATGTAAAGTATGTAACGCGCACGGACGCCTGACATAACGAGACATTGTCCAGATTGGTAGTGCACAAATAACAGACCTCAGTACTAATATAATAATATAAATGTAAATTCAATATATATAATGTTAGAACATGTTGGAACATTGTTCCAAGTGGATGTTTCAGATGCCGATGTGTCTTGAAGTACGGATTTGATTGTTATTTATAAACGATTCATCCAATGGTTTTTCTATTGTGGTTATGATGAAACAACTTTAATGTGATAACATTTCATATATGACATGAACGTATCAGTAAGTTGATAAACTGTACAGACGCTAAGGAACATTTTACTAAGACATACAAAACTTACTTGTGCGGGACCACTGTAGGTTTAAGTGTAAATGCCGATAAATATATAATAAATGTGATATAATAAGATGAGAAATATGAATGATAATACACTTATACAAAATTCGAATCACAAGCCATTAAAAGTTGTCTGGATCACACGCACACATATGATACTTTACTTACCACTTATGGCTTTCTTTAATTCGTCTTCCATCCTTGATCACAAATAATAGCACGAAAGAATGATACACAGTCGTGAATAGGACAACGACAACGAGCAAGGGATCGAGGGAGAAGCAGGAGAGAAGTCTTCATAACTGTTCATTTTTGTTTCCTCCCCCAACCTCAGGCAACATTTCATACACAAAAACTTTGAAGAAGAAAGTATTCAGACGATACAGCGGCAGGAGAGAAAGATGAATAATGTGATTCAAGTTACACTGAATCATGTAGGTGTAAATGCCAATAAAAATGTATAATAAAGAGAAATATGATGTAATAAAGAGGAGACATGAATAATAAAACTCTTATACAAGAGATAAAAGGACTTAAAGTATATATATATGTATATGTATGTATGTGTGTGGGTGTGTGTTTCATATGATTATACACTTCTAACATGAACTCGTTACCTCTGTTGCCATTCATAAAACTTCTTTCTTATTTAAACAGAGAATCCAAATTTGTTTTCTTTTCCTAAAAAAAATTAAAAAAAAAAAAAATGCATATTTCTCGCCGTTTTTAGCACGCCTTGACATGACAGTAATTTGATTGTACAATATCAAATCGCAGCATGTTTATGCCCTGTCCATGTGCTATGAATGAAGGCTCAGAGAGGAGTCATGTCTCCTCAGCCAGCTCTAGTGAATAATTTGTCCTTTAGATGTTTTAGTAGTCATTATGAATTACGGCGAGTATATATTTAGGCATAATCCGTATATGAAAGAAATGAGCGGGCGTGTTATGCTTGTATTTTCATTATTTGTTTCTCTCCTTTCCGCTGCTGCCGCAATATTCCACTATGTTTTCTTACATTTATTTTCCGGGTTAAATTTTCGTTGTCCACATCTAAACGTACAGTTCAGATTGCTTTTGGCTGGCAGGGAGTACAGACCCTATTAGACTGACAGAGGACCACCGCTTCCATATAAGCAAGGCGCCATCCAAGGAGTCGTACATTCCAAAAGCACGAAAACTGCCTTTTTCCTCTCTCTCGCTCTCTCTCTCTCTCTCTCTCTCTCTCTCTCTCTCTCTCTCTCTCTCTCTCTCTCTCTCTCTCTCTCTCTCTCTCTCTCTCTCTCTGAAATAAAAATACAAAAATGTCGACAAAATATAAAAATATTTACGTCTAGCGTTTAGGAATGACACAGACGTCCCTATACGCACTTCCATATTTTCTTATAGAAATCATTTTGTAGAGGCTCTGTCACACAAACAGACTGTCAGAGAAGCAATGTAAGCGAACACAGTGGCATCCTGTACATCCACGAGTATTGGTCTTGAACATTACACTGCGTCACATTATAAAAGGCTCCTCAGACAGCATCGCCCTCAAATAACAGTAGGAGAACAATCCATTTTAAGGTAGTGTGGCTTATGCATTCTGTCATCTAATAGTATTGATGCTACATATCATAAGATTATGATAAAAGTTGAATAAAATAAAAACGGTCACTGGTGTCTTCGCCTGAGAGGAACTCTGCATACATGTGATGTATGTGGAAGGCCTTAAACTCATGTAGGTGTAAAATATGATAGGAAAATTGCTAGAGTGATAATTCACTATCACCTCACCTTTCCTCCTCTACATTACCTGCACAGCACATATTTTCCTTCACGCGTTGCACCGTGGTTTCCCAAACATCCCTCATGTTTCCGTGCACCCCATATATATCAATAGTAGGGAATCAGAGGAGTCCCTCGGGACCATAATCGGGTCAGGTATCAGAAACATATAACTCCCTTTCTTTCACATTCTGCAGCAATAATTTCTGGGTCATTATTTTTTTTAAGGGTACATTTTTAATTCACGATTACTCTTTACTGTGGTATCCCTTCAAAATATTAAGCGTTTTCTGTAATTGTTGCGATATAAACACTGGAGAAATATAACAGTATTATATTATCACATTGATTATAATCTTTCGTTTTTTGTCACTATTATCACTCTTACTATCATCATACTTATTACTAAAGACATTACAATTACAATGTCATGATAATGATAATGATAAAAATGAAGATCATAAAGAGGACCCAGGAAACCATTGGGGAGGGGAAACTATTTTAAAAAGACCCAAATCACTTATTGGCAAATTTTAATATTTAGTCATCGATGACTTTCTGCACTCCCCTATTTCATGCGTCCCACTATGCTCTGTGCAAATGCCGTTGGTTCTTAATCAGTAACGGCCCATGCCTTTTCGGAGGCGTAAGCAGAATTGGATTCGGAAACACCATTACTTCGGCGTTGCTTTACAGTAAAGCATTGTCAATGTTTGGTCCGTCACCCACACATTGTAAACACAAAGAAAAATGTTTTGAGCGATTGAAGAAGCTGCTGTATCTTCAAAGTTTCAGTTAACCCAACCACCATGGGTAGTTTTTGTATTTTTTGTTACATACAGATGGCTCCACATGTGCTCAGCCGGCAAGAAGTCTATTAGTCAGCCCAAGTGACCGATCCTGATTTCTCCATCCCTTGAATTGGCGGGAAAACGTGTTTTTCGTTTTAATACAGTTTACAACAATGATGTTATTATCATTATTGATGTTATCATTACTAAATTGTTATTAAAATCTCGGTAACATTTAAGACAATGAAATATTACGAAAGACCCTTTCCAAAAGTCAAAGAAAAGGATAAACAGGTAGGGCTACTAACTGACTCCTTGGTGATTATGCACCTCTAGAGGCATCTATGCGTATATACAATAAATAAACTTATATTACAGTGGGTATGGCATGTATTCTTGCCATACGTGCTGATTGGATTCATTAAAATTTGGGTTTAGATTAAATCTAACTTCGCTTTTTAATCTGCCCCCAAACGTTCCTAAATGTCAAAGGGATCCCTCATGGAGCAAAGCCCTCGGGATCCTAGCAACGCTCACTGCCGGAAACGGTAGTGAGATATCACATCCGGCGGTCAGTAGTTCGACGCTAGTGAACGTTACGGTGCCCCTCCGTCCAAGTTATTTACACAAGGAAATGAAGAGTGTAAAGCACGTTTCATTGGTTATATTTCAATGATATCTTAATGAGCAAAGGGTGGCACAGGTAAAATCATGGCCACGACCCCTAAAAGTCGGTGAAATGAGTTGTCCTAGACACAAAGACAATACTTGTCTGACCTTTACGATCGAAATAGAAATCGAGGAGGATGGCAGCGGTGGTAATGAAGCCATGACATCGTTTTCAACAAAGGAAGAAGGAAAGAATAAAAATAAAGACAAAAGAAAAATTATTTTGTCCGGGAAAACGGTGTCGCCATCAATAACAAGGTTATAACATGGTGAGTTGTAAATCGTTTGTAAAAAATAGCAGCATAGTTTCCCTTCTTTTTCTTTAATGGTTATTACTACTATAAGCATTATCATTCTTAGAATTGCCATTATGATTACTGTCAGCCATATTATCAGCATTATTATTATCATAATAAGGAAAATAAGTATAATGAAGACAATAGTAATGATGATAAAGATGAAGAATATAGTAGTGATAATAAGAATGATGATAATAACGATAACGGTAATAATTATGAAAATAATAATAACTATTATTATTTTAGAATATCGATGATGATAATAATTATGATAATAATTATGATGATGATGATAATAACAACAATAATAATAATAATAATGAAAACAATGATAATATCGTTAATAAGGATTATGATAGTAACAATGATAACAGTGATAATAATAATAACTATTGCTACCATTATTTTTATTATTATCGTTGTTATTATTATTGTCATTATTATCAGTAGTAGTAGTAGTATTGTCATTATTATTATTATTATTATTATTATTATTATTATTATTACTATTATTATTATCATTATTATCATTATCATTATCATTATTATTATCAGTGGAAGTAGTGTGTCAGGTTCTTCAGTAAGGGATCAGACAAGGTAAAGTTGCAAAGGAACGGGCTAGCTTAACAAATTACATGTGCTATAAAGTAACACTCAACCAGGAGTACAAAAGACATTAAACATAAGACAGAGTTTATATCATCGACTACACTTAGTTACAAGCACTGCACCACACTTTAGTCACTGCACTTAGTCCCAAACACTGCACCACACATTCGTCACTGCACTTAGTCCCAAACACTGCACCATACTTTAGTCACTGCACTTAGTCCCAAACACTGCACCACACTTTAGTCACTGCACTTAGTCCCATGCAGCGTATTACATAGGGAGGCGAGGTCGCGTAAGAGAAGGTCGACTGTTGTTATTGTTGTTGTTATTGCCTCTATTGTTTTTGCATTAATATTATTATTGTTATCATCATTGTTGTTATTGATATTATTATTATTGTTATCATTTTTATTATTATTATTTGTATTATTGTTATTATTATCTATTATCATTAATATTAGTTTTATTATGATTATCATTATAATTATTATTATTATTACTATTATTATTATTATTATTTTCATTATTATTATCATTATTATTATTATTGTTGTTGTTGTTATTATAATTTTGTTTATCATCATCATCATCTTAATCGTCATTATCATTATTATTATTATCATTATTATGATTATTATTATCATTAACTTCATAATCACTATATAATTATCGTCGTCATTATCATTATCATTATTGTTATTATGATTAATATTACTATTATTGTTATTATTTTTTTGTCATGAGTTTATTATTATTGTTGTTGTTATTATTATTATTATTATTATTATTATTATTATTATTATTATTATTATTATTATTATTATTATTATTATTATTATTATTATTATTATCATCATCATTATTATTATATTATTATAATTAGCATTATTACTATTATTATTATTACCATTATTATTATTATCATTATCATTTTTGTTATGAGTTTTTTCTTATTATTATTATTTTTATTATTACTATCATTATTATTATTATTATTGTTACTATTATTATTACTATTATTATTACTATCATTATTATTATATTATCATTATTATTATTATAATTATTAGCATCATTATTATTATTATCATCATCATTATTACTACTGTTATTATTGTTATTATATCGTTATGATAATTATTATTAGTCATTATCATTAACATTATTATTATTATCATTATTATTATTATCATCTTTATTATTGTTGTTCTCATTAGTATTGTTCTTGTTCTTGTTGTTATTATTGTCATTATTACTATTATCATTATCATCAATACCATAATTAATGCCATCCTTATGATTATCCTTATTGCTACAATTTGTTTTGTTATCATTATGATTAGTATTTTTAATTTGGTTATTATTATCACCACAGCTGTTGTTATTATAATGATGATGATAATAATAATAATATTGGTAATAATAATAACAATAATATAGTGATAATTAAAATAATGACACTACCACTACTACTACTTATAATACTAATGATAATAATAATGGTAATGACTATTGTAATGATAACAATTATGATAACAATTATCATGATAATTATGATAATAATTTTTATAACAATAATACTAATGAATGATGATATTGATAATCATGATGACAATAATAACAATTTTGAGAAAAAATAATAAAAAAATAAGAATGACAGTAAGATAATATTAATATTATTATTACTTTTTATTATCATTATTACTATTCTCAGTGTCAATATATTTATTATTACTTTCTTTGTTATTATTGTCATCTTTATCATTGTCATTGTTATCATCATTTTTTTTTCTTTCATTTTTAGGTCAATTTCACTTTCATAGTTATTATTATCATTATCATATCGGTAGTTATTATTATTATTATTATTATTATTATTATCCTTCTCGTTAGCGTTAGCGTTATTATTATCATTATTGTTACTATTGATATCATTATTATTATCATTATTGTTATCATTTTTCAATTTCCAATATTGACATTATTCTCATTATTATTATTATTATTATCATTGTTATCACCATTATCATTATTATCATTATTATTATTATTATTATTATTATTATTATTATTATTATTATTGCTGTCGTTGTTGTTATAATTTTTTTATTATCAATGTTATTATTAGTGTTAACATTCTTCTTATTATAGCATCACTATTTATTGCTTTTGTTTCTGTTGTTCCTATTATTATCATCATTATTACTATCTTTCTAATTCTCCTCATTATTATTGTTACTATTGTTATCATTATAGCTATTGTCAATATTATTATTATCAACATGAGAGTAATTACCAATAATGATCATGATAATAGTGATGATAATAATAATAACAACCATGAGAAAAATTATGATAATGATAATTACAATGATAATAATATGATAATATGATAATTGTAATGATAGTAATGATAATGATAGCAATGCTATAACAATAATAATTGCAATAATAACGATAATGATGATGATAATGGTAATAATGATAATAATAATTATAACAATAATAATAATTATTATTATTATCATTATTATTATTATTATTATTACCATCATCATTATCATCATTATTTTTGTTATCATTATTATTTTCGTGATTATTATCATCGTTATAATTATTACTAATATTATTATCTGTATTCTTATTGTTAGAATTATCATTATTATCGTCGTTACTATTAATATTGTTGTTACGCTGATTACTATCATCATCATCATCATTATGCTGCTACGGTTGCTTGTGATAGAACCCGTTTTGAATTTGATTATCATCACTACTGCTGTCATGATTATTCATGTTATTACTTTTATTTTCGTTATTACGACTATTATTAATGTTACTATTATAATATTTACAGCATTGTTACTATTATTTCTATCATTATTATTATCATTACTACTACTATTATAATTATCATTACTATCCATTATTATTATCATTTTTTATTTTTATTAATATTAACATTATTATTATTTTTACCCTCATCACTATTATTATTATGATTATCGTTATTTGTATATTATCGTAATTGTTATCATTAACATTGCTTTTTTTAAGACTAGATGGATACATACAAATCACAAGGTATCACAAAACTTCTTTCATTATTTCAGGACGAACCGTACACCGCAGAGTTCGAGAGTTATTATAGCGCGATGGTCACTCTTGTCGTCATGAACATTCTCGTGTATTCCTCCGCCGCCGCCGTGCATTGCATGGGTCGACAGGATCTTCCCTCCTTCCGGACGTTCACTCCCCACTATCTCATTCCCTCCCAGTCTCCTCGTGCGCCTCCGTTTCCATCCCTTCCTCCTCCGGTCCTCCCTCACGAGGTCCAGCTCCAACAGAACCCCCGCGCGAATGTCGTGCGGTGGGACTCCATCAACTCGCTCTACATCAGCGCTGCCGGTTGGGAGGACGAGGAGCACGTCTACGATGAGTGGAATGACGGTGTGACTGATACATCCTGTTAGCATACAGTCAAGTATGATAGTTGCATTAATACGTACGATATTATCATCACCATTATTGTTAATACTAGTGAAAATCACACAAAAGCCCACACACAAGCGCGCACGCATGCACGCGCGCACACACACACTGGGAATTATTGGAGCATGGAACAATCTTCCAATTAGCATATAGACCTACTCACATAATATATACTAACACCTAATTAGAGGTGTCCCATTCGGTCATAACTCAAAGTTTACCATGTTGGCCGGATTGCCTCGAGGCTTCCCAGGCACACTTGTCTCACCGGCCGTACAGCAAGGGTCAGGACCCCTTTCGAGTTTACACTCCAATACATTAATTTCACAGCTTGTGAAGAATCACCTCTCACACCAATTACAGAGAGTTCTATTCACACATACATTTTCTCACAGCAACTCACTCGCAGCTACCAGCATACAGCCATACATGTACTCACACAACATACAGCATACAGAGATGTACTCTTAAAGAACACAAACACATATGCTCACATGGATACTTACAATCTAGAACCATACTCTCTGGCCCACACAGCTTAATGTAAATTGAGACAGAGGGTACACCACTGGTTTATTGTGTAGATATATATATATATTTTTTTTTTTTTTTTTATAGCAGCAGCAGCCTGAGTCAGACCACTGCAGGACGTAGGCCTCTCCCAATATTTTCTATTTTTTGTCTGTCTTGCATTTTTTGTTTCCAATCTTGGTCCCCAAATCTCATTATTTCGTCACGCCATCTTGTCATTGGTCTGGCCCTTGGTCTCTTTATGTTATCTATAACCCAATCTGTTACTTTCTTTGTCCTGTCTTCCACATATATAACCTGCACATTGCCATTTTTTCTTTTTGATGTGCCTGAGTATATCTTCCACTTTTGTCAGTTCCCTGATCCACGACACCCTCATTTGATCTCTTAGGTTAATTCCCAGGATCAACCTCTCTATCCCTCTCTGGGCACTTATTAATTTTTCTCTCCGATAATTTGGTTGTAGTCCATGTTTCTGATCCATAGGTCATAACTGAGAGGATGCATTGATTAAAGATTTTTATTTTTAAACATTAAAAAGAATGTGTTTGTCTGTACGAGTTGCCCTTGGTATATATACTTGTCTACTCCCTTTAGCGCTTGTACATGTATCTGTTCGAATTGAGCTCTACTGTTGAACATGTCCCACTTTCAGACTTTCTCTATTCACATTGTTTATTAGTTGCTGCATTTCATTTGCAGATTCACTGTAGTGAACAATATCATCTTCAAATCTTAGGTTGCTTAGGTATTCGTCTTCTATTTTGATAACCTTTCCGTTCCATTCTAGTTTCTTGAATATTTCCTCTAAACAGTTTTTGGCGAGATGGTATCGCCCTAACACCTTTTTTTAATTGGTATTTTATCGGTTTCCATGTGGAGCTTGATGGTTGCTGTCCCATCTTCCTATATATTTTCAAATATTTTACAGTATACCACCCCTACTCCCTGTCTTCGAATAGCTTCTAGTACTGCTGGTATTTGTACAGAGTCAGATGCCTTTTCGTGATCGATGAATGTCATACACAGTGGTTTCCTATATTGATTTGTTTTTTCTTTAATTTGGGTTAGCGTGTGGATTTGGTATGTTGTTGAGAATCCCCTGCAGAAGCCTGCCTGTTCTCTGGGCTGGTTAGAATCCAGACTGTCAGAGATGCGAGTTGTGATGACTTTTGTGAATAGTTTGTAAGTAACTGAAAGGAGGATTATGGGTTGATATTTTTTTTAGATCCTTTCTATCTCCTTTTTTATGTATCAAAATGATTGTTGCTTTTACCAGGCTTTTGGGTTTTTTCCATTTAAAAGCCTTTTGTTAAAGAGATTGGCCAGTTTCGTTGTTGCAATTTCTCCAGCATCTATTATAAGGTCCATGCTAATTCCATCTTCACCTGGTGTTTTCCCTCTCTTCACTCCTTTAAGCGCTCTATTCATTTCTTCTGTTGTTATGTTAGCTACGTCTCTAGTCACCACGTTCGCTTCTCTCCGTGGCTGTTCATTTGAGTAGTATGGATCCCTGTAGAAGTCCTCCACTACTCTTATGATTTCATTCTTATTGTACGTCTCTTCTCCATCCGGGTTCTGAATTGCATACATTTGATTTCTCTCTATTCCGAGTCTCCTTTTAGCTGTTTACATGCTGATACCTGAGACCACTTATTATTTGAGTATTGCATTGCCATACATCTTCTATCTTCTTTTTATTTATAGTGTTTGTTAGTTCAGCTAATTCTGTTTTGTCCCTGTTTAACGATACTTCCATGACCCTACATTTTTGCATAAACTCTTCAGTTTCTATTGAGAACTTGCTGAAGCTCTGATTTATGTCCTTTATTATATAATTGAACTGTTTGTTGATTTGGTCAATGTTAAGATCTTCATCACTGAGAAATGAATATCTGTTTTGGATGTTAAGGTTAAATTCTGCCGCTCTGGTCTTTAAGTTGGTATATATATATAAATATGTATATATATATACATACATTTATATTTATATGTCTATGTATATATATGTACACGTACATACAAAAAATATATATATATTTATATATCAAATGTTATATTTATAATACCCACAGGCTTTGCGTCAACATGCTAGGTAAGCGAAAAGGTCTCTGCAACAATCCCCACACCCCCCTACGAAAAATATCCAACAATTATCTTGTCAATAGCAATGATAGAACAAGAAGGGCGCCTTGTTTGAGCATCGATTCTTTGATGTATCAAGCTCTTCTCTGATGACATAGAGCAATACAGATATAAACAATTATTTTGATACAGATATTGTTACGGACAAACACACATTACACATTTTTTTCGGTAATTTAGCATATGATTATAACTGTCTACCTTTACCTGTATGGCAAGGGTTTAACATTCCTTTCAGAAGCTACACTTCTTGTCACCTAGCAATTTAAATCGGGCATATTAGAATTAATTGTAAAAACTGAATCATGCCTGGAGTCTCCTTGTGCTTGTCTGAATGCATTACGAGCCCTTGCTCTTGCTACTAGTTGCGACTGGTCTGGAAATCATGTTATTTATTGAAAGTCTGTGAGCCCTGTTAGATTTACACTCTGCAGGGTTATAATCAGATATGCGACCTTTTTCAAAGTAAAATTGAACTTCTCTTTAGTGAAAGGGATGCCATTTCCACCCTTTTCTTTCATTATGGCATAAAGAATGTTACACAGTGAGACAGCTTCATCAGATACTTGATCATATAATTGTGTTTCCTGGAGAACTATAACATCAAGAGCACAAAATGAGGCTTTATAAATTGAGGTTATTTAACCTTGGACTATGGAAGTGCTTGGCATTTGACATTGCATACTCTGTGAGTGCTGTTAGTTGTTCGTTAATTTTGAAGTACAGAAAGTACTGGCTATGTTAACTCTGTAACTTCCTTCTTGCGCTCATGGGGACTTGTCTATGTTAATGTTTCAATCCTTTTTCAGCTTGCTGCATTCAGAGGAGCTTCCTTGACATTGGCCTTCACATTAGCAACCTTGAAGTTGTTCTCAAGACAAGTATATTTACCACAAGTAAATTTATTTGTATCTTTATCATTGCATCATAATGAGGTGTATCCAAGTATTAATCCACTATGTTCTGAAGGATTTCATTTTCATCCACTGTCCTCACACCCCTGTAATTGTTTGTTTTTTTCAGGAGGACCGTCAAGGACCTTTTTGATAATGGAGTTTTGAAATGACTGATTTTTATTTGTGCACTTAACATAAACATTCTCTAGAGATGTTACAAGAAGAGACCGCTCACGTCTGCCATGGACTAGTTTTCAGTTTAGAGTTCATCTTCAATTGGTCATGGAGGAGAAGGGGTGGCCAGGATTTCAGTCCATGCTGAGCTGTGACCCCAAACCCTGGGCCTGAGTCCATTATCCTGAAATGACCAAAATCCCCTAACTATTGAGATCACATCAATATTAGTGTAACCCTGTAGGCTGGCCGGTACCAAAAATGGAATGGGTTAAAACCTCCTTACCTAGGCCAAGGACGGCATTTTGTTGCCCACCAACCATGCGAATGTAGGAATCCACAAAAAAACCAAGGCAGGCTCAGAGAATTACAATAAAAAGATAAATAACTTTATTAAAACATAGAGGTATAACTTTGCAAAAGCTACCCTGTAGGTCTGAAGTGGAACACTGGCTGAACTACTGAACCTCGTTCTACGTGCAGGCAAAACAGTAAAAGCATAGGTGTGTAAAGAGAAACTTTCAATGTTAACTAATTAAGGTTGACTGATACAACGGGCCAAAGACTCCAGGATAGCTCAAGCGACACTTGGAATGTTGTTGCGGTGTTTTACCATATCTTCGAGTTTATCAAAGGCTCAGTCATGAATTCCGATGCCTTTCGGTGGCTCTAAGAGTTTTACAGGCTCTTTATCACCCATGGACGTTGTAGCTGTGTTTACTGATGGGACAACCAGTGTGAGCATCCCCTTTTCCTCACATGCTGTTTCTCTTTCTCTCTCTCTCTCTCTCTCTCTCTATATATATATATATATATATATATAGACACATACATACATATATATATATATATATATATATATATATATACATGTATATGTATATATGTATGTGTGTGCATGCATATGCATATATATATATATATATATATATATATATATATATACATGTATATAGCCACACACACATACATATATGTATGTATGTATACATGTGTATGTATATGTATACATATATGTAAGTATACATACATGTGTATACACATACACACACACACACACACACACACACACACACACACACACACATATATATATATATATATATATATATAATCAATGAGTGGCCTTAGTGAGTGAAAGGGGTCTTAGCTTGCTGGTATATTGCTGATGGTAGATAGGAGACCCTCACGAGACCCCCGTGTCCCCGGGGTCGAGGACGAAGTGGTGGAGCCTGTGTGGCTCGGTCTGTCTCTCTCCCGCGGATACATATATATATATATATATATATATATATATATATATACATATATATATATAATGTAAAAGTATACATAAATATATGTGGGAGTAAATATACAAATTGTGTGTGTGTGTAATATAAATATATATATACTTATATACATATATATTGTGTGTATGTGTGTGTGTGTGTTTGTGTGTGTGTGTGTGCATATATATGTGTATATATATATAAATACATACATTATATATATATATATATACTACATATATATAAAAATAAATATATATTAATATTCATATGTATATACTATATACATATATGTATATCTATACTGTACTATATATATTCTATATATATATATATATATATATATATAATAATATATGTAATATATATATAAATATATATATATGTATATATAAATACATGTGATATACAGTATGTATATATGTACACACACACATGTGTGTGTATATATATATATATTTATATATATATATATATATATATATATATATATATATATATATATGTGTGTGTATATATACTGTACTATAAATTTATACACAATATACTATATATAAACTATACTAAATATATATATATACTATTCCATATTATAAATATATATATACTATTCCATATTATAAATATATATATATACTATTCCATATTATAATTATATATATACTATATATATGCTATACTGTACTATATACATATATGTATATCCATACTGTACTATATATATTCATATATATACACACTGTACTACACATATATATACTGTAATATATATGTGTGTATATATATATATATATATATATATATATATGAATATATATATGGTATACAATAGACATATATATTATATATATAAACTATTCTATATTATATATATAATATATATATATGCTATACTATAGTATACCATATATATACATATATATTATTCAGCTATACTCTACTATATATACTATATATATTATATCATATATTATATAGATACTATACTATACTTTAAATATATACTATACTATGCTATATACGTATATACTATATATATATACCATATTATACTATACTATGCTATACTATACTATAAATACATTTATGTGTGTGTATATATGTGTTTATACTAAAATATATTATATTATATATATATTTATATATGTATCAATATATATATACTATACTATACTATACTATACTATACTATACTATATGTATACTATACACCATGTGCTCATATGGGCTTTGTGCACACATATAGACACACACAAATACACACAGACACATACACATACAGTTATACGGCGAATACATTGCAGGCTCCTTTACAGTACTTTGGTACCTATTATGCGGGTCCTGATCTAGTGAGTTTTCTTACTCTTAGTTCATGGAGGACGCTGCTTTTCCTGCCAACTGGTTTGCGGCGATTAACAAGCGAATTTCCAGCACGAGGAAATTTGCCTCTGATATTTAGACATTGGTGAAGTAGAGTAGAATTATTATTTGATT
>NC_061828.1:7824222-7831722 GCF_019202785.1 Penaeus chinensis | reverse complement strand
CTCTCTCTCTCTCTCGTTCTCCTCTCTCCTTCTCTCTCTCTCTCTCTCTCTCTCTCTCTCTCTCTCTCTCTCTCTCTCTCTCTCTCTCTCTCTCTCTCTCTCTCTCTCTCTCTCTCTCTCTCTCTCTCTCTCTCTCTCTCTCTCTCTCTCTCTCTCTCTCTCTCTCTCTCGTTCTCCTCTCTCCTTCTCTCTCCTCTCTCCTTCTCTCTCTCTCCTTCACCCCCCCCCCCCCTCTCTCTCTCTCTCTCTAACGGGCGATCAGATCCGTAGGATAAAAAATTATCTGATTGGCCTAAGTGAAGTCAGATGGCCGTGAGTAGGAGTAATAACCGAAAAGGAAGTTGGAGTCTTAATGTTTAAGAGGACAGCACGATGTGTACAAAGGGTCTATACAATGTCGGATAGGGTACTATTAAATTCAACGGACAACCATTCTATTACCAAGACATGGAAATAGCAATTGAACAGTGAACAAAAAAACATGAATTCACAATGGCTGGACAATGGACAATTTAAACGCAAAAGTGGGAAGAGTAAGAGGTAGAGTTATCTTTAGGCCGTTTGTTCTTGGCAAAAGGCATGGTGAAGTGAGAAATGGATTGAATGGCGCCAAGATGATAACAGAGAGATAAGATACACACTTGGTTTTGTCATCATCCAAGACACTTATATACAGTGGAAGCTGTTATGAGGTAACATAAGGAATCAAAATGACTTCTTTAGATGTAAGTTTTAGTAATGATGAGTCACAAATGCAGCGATCATGTTCCTATGATAGTTAAAATTGGAATTAAGCTTAAACGTATAATTAAATATGAAGAAGCCTAGATATAAGAAAGCAGGGGTATAACAAAAATGTTTCAAATTCAACGAGAATGGGAGGATAACACTCAAATATAAAGAAAATAAATAACGAAAAAACATACAACTAAGAAACCACAGATGACTCTAGAACAACTCAGGAAGATGGAAGAGCTTAGAGCAAGATAAAGAAAGATAAAGATAAATATCATGGGAACGAATGGAATCAAACACAGGGAATGTCACAAAGCAAAGGAATTTTGGTTAAACATACAACGTGGAAAAGTATAATTATTTGAAAAGAGAGACCACAGTAGGATGTACAATTACATAGCGAAAACAAAATATAGACATTCTTATCTGAAGCAAGAAAATAACAATGAAAGCAATGTTTGAAAGAAAAAAGAAATATAGGAAACGTGAAAAGCGGTTATTAAAATCAACTCAACCAAGATGAAGAAAACTATAAGTGAAGAAAACGGGAAATTAAATTCCACACCATGAAATTAGCGATGGAAATTATGGGGACGGGAAAGGCCATTGGTAAAGACGGTAAAGCCATAGGGATGCTAAAACGTCTTGGCGATTTTTTCATTAGAAGTTTTAACCAAGTCAGCGAACAAAACTGATGTTACCGGTGCGAATTAATAATGACCACAATGCCAAAGTATCAGGTACATAAAAATCTTATAATAAAAATGAAAATGAAATAAGAAACATCATGGGAACAGTCTGATTTTATGAAAGGGAAAGGGACAACGAATACAATATTCTCTATAAGCGTGCTTGCAGATTAACAGAAGAGCAGAAAGATGTCTGTTCGTGTTTCATAGAGTATGAAAAAGCGTTCGACATGGAGAAAGACGAAGACTTCTTAAACAAATGTTGAAAAGCTTGGACATAAAAGAGTGTAGCTTCAGAAGGATAAAACATCTAAACTGAAAATAATGCGAAATAACGAACTGACGGAAATACCTGGAGATAAGGTTATGAAAAAATAGAGACGATTGATATGAAAATAAAAGAAAGAGAAGGGTGCGTTCGGTTCCCCGTTCTTTCAACCTGTCCTTGGAAGTGATAATGAAAGAGATATAACATCCCGAAGGCATTCATTTTTCGAGGACGCAACACCGACAACATCCGTTATGCAGATGACTCTGTGCTGATCGTGGAAGCAGGATAAATTGCAACATTTGGTAAATACATTCGAGGAGACCAGTGAACAGAATGTTTTTTAAATCAACATAAAGAAAATAGGAGTCTTGGTTATTAGCAAAAAAAAACAAAAAAACAACGAAATGTATTCAGATTAAAGACTATAACTAAAAAACAATGTGATAAAATGAGTACATAGCTTAGGTAGCACCATTACTGAGGACGGTAGGAGGGTTATAGAAATAAAGAAAAGAATTGGCATCGCTAAAAATGCTAAATATGAATCTTAATCAACACAACAATAGCTATATATAAAAAAATATATCAAAGACATATATCTGATATAGACTACGTTACTAGTTAATCAGCAACGTAAAAGCAGCTGTGATACACATGACGGACGCAGAGGATAACATATAGAGAAGAGACTTGATGAGTTATAAAAGAGACAATTGAAATTCCCAGGCCAAGTAGCGAAAGAGGAAGGTCCAGAATTCGATGCGCTAACTGGAAAGCGTGAAAAAAGGAAGACAGAGAAATGTATGGATGGACTGAGAAAAATGTTTAAGGAAATTACAACAAACACCCTTGCAATCTACGATAAAGAAACAAACAAACAAGATTGGAAGTCAATAGCTTCCGACGTCAGAGGGCATTTTGTCACCAGAGAAGTAGTAACAGTAACATCAGTATGGGTTTTGAGATCGGTGTCTCTTTGATTTCAAGTTGCATCATGAGCGCTGCAAAATACGATATCATCGAAGTTTGTACGGACATATGAAGTTTTGAAAGAAGTTTTTTTTTTTTTTGTATTTCACATATAAAGTTAACAGAAAACTATTCAAGTATTGATATGAAGGCATGACTTGATATTACATGCAAAACCATGCGGAAGCTTCAAGTAAAATGGAAAAGGTGCCTTCGCAAAGCTGGAAACTTTTAAATGTATTTTTCGTATTTAGTCAAAATAATTTTTATTTTTCATATTTCATATAATGTTAACAGTTTATATGAAAAGCAGGAGTTGCACAAGGTTTTGCATCTCATTGTATCCACCAAGAGTGAGCTTCGCTCAAATCAGACAAATGGATAATTCCAATGATCACGCGTATTTACTTGATTTATTCATTGAAGTATATCAATAAATCAAGATACACAGCTTTCTCATTGATATTTCTGAGCCTGTAAGGCCATAACATTCAGGCACAGAATGAGTTTGAGAACATTCATTATACCGAAGTCAATACCACGTCATGTGACTCGGACACATTGAAAATTCTTACCATGTCGTTCCAGTGACCGTCATGATCAACTTCAAATTTTACCCATATAGAGGAGTAGAGGAGTGAACATATATTTGGTGTACTGCTAAAAAGACACGTAAATATTTTACTTACCTTTACAATAAAGAGAAGCAAACTATATGCTTTGTAATTAATGAAAATATAAATCCCTATCTGAGACTACGGAAACCACAGCTCGGCCCGACTGAAGTAAAACGTTTTGTAGCGAAGAGCCGCTGGTGACGTCACGTCGTTCGTCCCGTGTGAGGCGGATAGGGTATTACCCGCCAAGGTTTATGGACTTCAAAAGTTTTCCCACTATCTCTTTCATTATTATTGCCATGTTAAAAATATAGGTTTATAACTATTCATGTAGGAAAGATTCTTAGAATACATGTCAGGTTGATAGATTACAAGCGCGCCCGCGCAAGTTTGTGATCTGAAGGACTCTTTGTTTTGTTAACTCGCAATTACACATGACTCACCGTTTCCTTTTCTTGATCAAATCGTATGAGCGGAGAGCGCAAACAGCTACGCCGCGCGTAACCTTTAGAAAGGGAAAGCCATTTACGGCGACTGTGGCAGCAGGCAGGTCTTCTCAGTCCGGCCAGAATACGGGAAGGTCAGGAATGGTCGCTGCCGCAAAGAGTACGTTGTTAGTTTCATATGATTACGAAGCTACACGAATTTTACGTTACGTTAACTCGCTGTTTCATTACAGGGCAAGTTGGAACTGAATCACAGACGAAAAGGGAAACACTTGAGAAAGACAAGACCTTCCTTTTTCACCCCGACTCCGCCTCGACATCATGATTACTCCGATCAGCCTCCCCGGCTACCTCCTCAGCGTGATGACACCTTCGGGAGGAGTCGTGAAGGTGGTGGTATGTTGCGGCACGACCATCGGGCAGCTGAAACATATACTGGAGCACGAGGGCGATGGGGTGAAGGCCAGCAGGCAGCGGTTGATGGTGAGGCAAGAGGAAATGCAAAATGACAAAACTCTAGCGGATTACGGGATTACTGGAGACTCAGTGATCAGGATGGAGGTTTCGTGATGTCCGTTGAACAGATTTTTCGGTTTTCCAAGCAAGCAAAAAAAAAACAAAAAAGCGAGAGAAAACCTGTGTGTATATGGATGTCCTTCAGAAAGGAGTGAGTAATTATGTATAGTTTAATGGATTCAGCGAGAGTTTTTCTATATAACTTATTTGTTTTGATGCAAAACGGAAAGAAAATTATGAAACCGATGTTTGCAGTTTCATTTACCTTTTTTGTTTCGAACACAGGTAATACAAATTAACATAAAAGCAAAACAGAACATGTATGATACACTGAATAAATATATAGATAAATATGTATGTGTGCGTGTGTGCATATATATATATATATATATATATATGCATATATGTGTGTGTATGTTCATATGTATATACACGTGTATATAGTGTATATATGTGTTTGTATATGTTTACACGTGAATATATGTGTATCTATATGTATATACACTATATACACGTGTGTATATATATTTGTAAATATAAATATAAATGTATGCATATATATATATATGTATATTTATATGCATAATAAATATATGTGTGTGTGTATATGACCTGTATACATATAGACATACATATGCGTGTATATATATATATATACATATACATTTGTGTGTGTGTGTGTGCGTGTGTATGTATATATAGAGAGAGACAGATAAAGAGAAAGAGGAGGGGGGGATGAGAAACAGACAAAAGGAGAAAGAGAGGGGGGTGATTAAATTGTGTGTCACATGCGCAATGAAGATACCCTGTGGAAATACTTTATACCGTGTGTGATATCTATCACATTATACCTTTCCAAACATTAAGTCGTGAGGAGCAAGTGATATCCTAAAGACAAGTAGAATTTTCTCTTAATATTTAAATCCTTATAATGGAAGCCAACGGGTCTACAATCGTGACACTGTCGAAGAGATCTTAGAACACGCCAGTCCAATCCAGCTTTCACTTGTTATTCTGATGTCTTTTACATAATTGTCATTGCAAAATGCCTAATCTGAATGTATGTAATCTCTATTATTGTTATTGATATTCAATAATATTATGCTTTATGAATACTCAGCAATTATATCTACTTATCACTATATATTCTCAGTCTTGTAAATATCCTGTCTTCTCGCATATCATAGTATATGAGGTATCCCTTACTTCGTCACGAACCCATCATGTAACTATTTATATCTAAATGTGCGTTCATTCAAATTATTTCATGTTTTCCATAGCAATTTCTGAGTAATCGAGCCAGACCGTTCGCCATCGCGGGCAAGGCAAAACGCCCACTCCTCCCTGGAGGCCTCTGCCACACCTGCTTTCGCTACACCAGCTCCTAAACCTCCCGCAGTTGTAAAGTATAGAGTCTGCATCAAGTTAAAATTCAATAGACGAGATTCAAAATTCAATTCACGAGATTCAATTGTAGTGCCATTCATCTTGCTATCGTACCTTTCCGGCAGAAATTTCACATTTACAGCTACCAAAATTTACCTCCCACGATGGGACAAATGTTATTTCCCCTTATTTATTGCCAAATATTAGCCATATATTGAAAATGGTTCATGTTTTTATGTATGAATCGTACCTGTTTTAGAATATCCTACATTTGTATCCATCAATCTGGAAACGGCAATGATAAGGTTCAAAGTAAAATATTCAGAAGTTATCAAAATTGCACATACTAATGACTAAAAGGAATCTTATTTTGAGAGTTAGTAAGTCTAGTTAGATTTATCCATTTATATTCTTTACAGTACTCATTTTTAGTAAAACCATCTGGCTGTTTTCTCGTGCTAGATTTTTTTTGAACTGCAAAACGCTGCACTCAAGTCGGCAACGACTCGCAAGAAGTCTCCTTCACTACCAATAAATGACAAAACTGACAAGATAAGAGTTACCAACAACGATATGCACGATAAGATCGAGCCATTAGTTTGTGCATTGTAAAATTTGATGACACAGATGAGGTAACAAGGCTGCGGTAACATATTCTCTCTTTAGTGTGTGTGTGAAATATCTCACCTATATTCCAAATGAATATGTTTTAAAAAATATTATGAACTGAAAACGTTAACCAGGTATAAAACCAAGAAGGCAGTTTCATCAAGGCCCAGCGACTGTTGACAAAAATCCTCCCCTGGCAATTCTAGAAATACGTATGCTGTAATATTTCTGATAAGCGACTGCCCTGAGATGATTTGACACAGTCTATAGAATGTGTCATATTTTTATTTTGTAGTAATCATACATACATACATATGCATGCATATGTATACATATATATATACATATATATGCACACACACAACACTTACAAGCGCGCGTGCTCTCTCTCTGATTCATACACACAAATAAACAAACACGCACTCTCTCATTTATCTCTCTCTCTCTCTCTCTCTCTCACCATATATATATATATATATATATATATATATTGTTTATTTACACGTAAACACAGTATAATGTAAGTGCATACATACCCAGTTTTATCTTCCCTACTGCGAATGGTCACTCAGTGATAATCATAGTTTTGAGAATTTAGTTATCTTAATGCTCTTCAAAATTATCTTTAGGACTGTTGATTAGTATTGTTCCAAAGTTTCATAAGATATATGACAGAACCATTGTTCCTGTGTCTGTGCCTATATTTGAGCATCAAAAGACAAGTAGTAATTATTCCAGCGTTGATTTTTTTTTTTTTTTTTATCAGGGTGTGATGAAAACACACATAGAAAAATATGAAATACATTTATTTAAAACTCACATAACGCAGCAACCCTTTTCTACCATTTCTAATCTTATGACTGCCTCTGACGTGATGCCATAATACTCCAAGGTCTTGCTGTTGTCCATCGTCCGCTGAGCCACCATCAGACGATAGTTCCGGTCCTTTAAGGATGGATCTTCTTCCTCCAGCAACCTTTTCACCTCTCTAACGGTCGTCTGTTCATTGACAACCGGTTGGATCACATTCGCAGATGGCATTACCACATTGAGGAAGAACATGGGCATACCCCCGCCTCTCAGCCGAAGGATTAGATGTAACACAGCTTCTGGGCAAATGTTGTAAGACGCGAGCGTGCTCCCATCCTCGAGCTGATTTCCTGAGAAGACGATCCTCTGCTGGTCTGGCGGTATGCCTTCTGTATCATGTATTTTTGCTTTTAGCACTTCCACGGTATCTTGGGGTATGACTTCTATTGTCA
>NC_061828.1:7799222-7816722 GCF_019202785.1 Penaeus chinensis | reverse complement strand
GAAGGCCCAAGAGTCTGAAAACTCAATAAAAAAAAAAGAAAAAAAAAGTGGCCCCTGTTTGTGGCCCCATATTTTGAGATAAAGGGCCCCTGTTTGAGGCCCTTTCTTTGAGATAATGAGCCCCGTTTTGAAGCCATTTATTTGAGATCAGGGGCCCCAGTGGCTCCGTCTGAGGGGGCCCCATAATTTCATTAGCCTAGGGGCCCCAAAAGGTCATAATCCGGCCCTGATTGTTGTTGTTATTATTTTTCTTGTTATTGGTATCATCGTCATCATCAATGTTGTCATTATTATTGTTATTATTGTTATTGTTATTTATTATCATTATTGATATTATTGTTATTAATAATGTTTATTATTGTTACTATTATTATTGTGATAATGACTGTTATTGTTGCTCTTGATACTAGTACTATTGATATTATCAGTATTGTTATTACTGACAGATTATTATAGGCATTGGCATTATTATCATTCTTTTCATTATTGTTATTTATATTAATATTATTATTGATGAGGATGTTGATGATATTATAATTTGTATTATTATCAATAATATCAATATTATTATTATCATTATTATTATTATTATTATTATTATTATTATTATTATTATTATTATTAATATTGATATTATTATTATTTATATTATTATTATTATTATTATTATTATTATTATTATTATTAATATTATTATTATTTTTTATTATTAATATTATTGACATTATTATTATTATTATTGTTATTGTTATTGTTAGTATTATTATTGTTAGTATTATTGTTATTATTAATTATTAATTATTAATTATTATTATTGTTATTGTTATTATTAATATTATTGATTTTATTGCTGTTAATGATGTTATTAATGTTATTAATGTCATTAATGTCATTAATATTGATAATAAAGATAATAAAGATGATGATGATAATATTTAATAATGATGATAATATTTAATAATGATGATAATATTATTAATATTATTAATATTATTAATATTATTAATATTATTAATATTATTAATATTGATAATTAAGATAATAATGATGATAATATTTAATAATGATAATGATATTAATATTATTAATATAAATGTTGTTATTATTATTATTATTATTATTATTATTATTATTATTATTATCAACCCATTGCCGCCAGAGAAAATGAATAAAAAATGGGGTAAATGCTGTGCTCATTTTTTATATTTTTTGTGAAATGTCTTTACACATAGATGGCTCTGCCGTACCTGATTTCACCTTTCCTTGAATTGGTGGGAAAATGTATTTTTAATGTATTTTAATATCGATGGTGTAATTTTTATTATAAACATTATAATATCTATATTGTTATAAACAATAGTAATAGCAAAATAAGATAACGTAAAATATTTTCGTAAATTAAAGAAAAGGGTAGTACTCGTAATTGGCTCATTGGTGATTGAGTACACGTGTAACCATCTATGTGTTAAAACATTTGAACAAGTAAACTCTCAGTGAGCATGGCATGTACATACATGCCATGCCCGTCGGGAATGGGTTAATATTAATAATATCAGTAATAATAATAATAATAATAATAATAATAATAATAACCTTATTATTAATAATAATATTATTGATGATATTATTATTATTATTATTATTTTTATTATTATTGATAATATTATTATTATTAATAATGATAATAATAATAATAATAATAATAATAATAATAATGATAATATTAATATTAATAATGCTAATAATAATATTATTAATGATGATAATAATAATAATATTAATAATGATGATAATATTATTATTATCATTATTGATATTATTATTATGATATTGATATTATTATTGATATAGATATTACTATTGATATTAACATTGATATTGATATTGATATTAATAATAATATTGATAATAATATTGATGATAATATTTATAATAATAATAATGTTATAATGATATTGATGATATTATTGATAATAGTATTGATAATAATGATATCAATAATGATAATGATGATATTAATAAGAATAATAATGGTGATAATATTAATAAGAATAATATTGATATTATTAGTAGTAGTATTGTTCAGATTAATATTAATGTTGTTATTATTATCTCTAATGATATTATTGATATTATTTTAAATATTGTTGTTAATATCGTTATTGATATTATTATCATTATCATTATCATTATCATTATTATTATTATTATTATCATTATCATTATTATCATCATTATCATTATTATTATTATTATTATCATTATCATTATTATCATTATTACTAATTTTAATATCTTATCCCAATGCCAATATGCATGGCATGTACATACATGCCATGCCCACTGTGAGTTTACTTGTTTAAATGTTTTTTTTTACACATAGATGGCTACACGTGTACTAAGTCACCAATGAGCCAATTTGGGGTCATGCCTGTCTCGCACGTTTACCCTTTTCCTTGATTTACAATAATATATTATGTTATCTAATTTTGCTATTACTAATGTTTATAACATTATAGTAAGTATAATGTTTATAATAAAGATAACACCATCGATATTTATAGTATTAGTAAAAATACTTTTTTCCTGCCAGTTCAAGGAAAGGTGAAATGTCCACTAACTGACTCCTTTGTGGCTATGTACTAGCAGAGCCTTCTATATGCAGAGACATTTCAAATTTTTTTATGCATTTTCCCTGGCAGCATGTGGTTAATAATACTAATATTAGTATTAGTAATATTAATAATGATATTAGTTATAATATTAGTATTAGTAATATTAATAATATTAGTTATAATATTAGTATTAGTAATATTAATAATGATATTAGTTATAATATTAGTATTATTAATATTATCAATATTAACCCAATGCCGCAGGGGAAAATTAATAAAAAATGGGGAAAATGCTGTGCTCAATTTTTAAATTTTTTGTGAAATGTGTCTGCACATAGATGGCCCTGCTAGCACTTAGCCACAAAGGAGTCAATTAGTAGACCTTGTGGCCGTACCTGATTTTACCTTTCCTTGAATTGACTGGAAAATTTTATTTTTTACTATTACAATCAGTATTGATGGTGTTATTTTTTATTATAGATGTTTTAATTACTGTAATGTTATAAACATCAGTAACAGTAAAATAAGATAACGTTAGATAATTTTGTAAATAAAGGAAAAGGGTAAACGGGCAAGACAAGCAGTACTCGAAATTGGTTCATTGGTGACTTAGTACAAGTGTAGCCATATATGTGTAAAAACAATCAAACAAGTAAACTCCCAGTGAGCATGGCACATACGTACATGCCATTCCTGTCAGCATTGGGTTAATGATAATACTAATATTAATATTATTGTTGTTGTTATTATCATTATTATTAACCTTATTATTGTAGTTACTGTTATTAGTAGTATTAGCATTATTATTGGTATTGTTTTTATGTGTATTTTAATCTTTATTGATGATGTTATTATTAATATTATTCATATTGATATTATTGTTACTATTATTATTATTGTCATTGTCGTTATCATTATCATTTTCATTATCATTATTTTTATTATAGCAATTATTATTATTATTATTATTATTATTATTATTATTATTATTGCTATTGTTATTATTGTTATTGTTATTATTATTGTCATATTTTTAAAATATTTTCAATATTGTTATTATATTATTAATATTGATTTTTTTTTTTTTTTTGTTAATATAATTATTATCATTATTATTGTTGTTGTTTCTGTTGTTGTTATTGTTATTAATATCATTATCATTGTTAATTTCATGTCATTTTTATTATTATTATTTGATGATCATCATCGTTATCATCATCATTATTGTCTTCATCCTCATCCTCATCATCTTCGTCATCTGAAATATTGGTATCATCATCATCATCGTCGTCGTCGTCAGTGTTGTTGTCTTCATCATCGTTGTCGTCATCATCATCGTTGTCGTCATCATCGTTGTCATCATCATCATCATTATCATCATATTTGTTGTCATCATTGTCATGATGATTGAGGAATGGCAGAGTGACAATGTGACTGAGGGACGGCAGGGTGAGGTGGATGAATTACAGATTGATTGTGTGGTGGGAGAGTGGCAGAGTGGTAGTGTGGTCGAGGGGTGGATGAAGGTGTGGTAGAGGAAGAGAAGGGTGGTGGTATGAGAGGAATGGTGGATAATAGTGTAGTTAAAAGACAGGGTGGTGGTGTGGTTGAGGAATGGCAGAGTGGTGCTGCGAGAGAGGAATGGTAGGGTGACTGTTTGACTGGGGATAACTGGATGATTGTGTGTAGAGTGATGGCAGAGTGATTGTTTAAAAAAAAAAAAAAAAAAAAAAAAAAGTTTAATTTGATTCCATTTGCTACAATGGATATTCTTGGTGTGACATAGTGTCTGTTTTATTTTGCTTCTAAGTTATCCCCTGGGTGCAAGGAATGGCTGGGGTTACCATCCACTGGTGGCAAGGGATTTGAACGCAGGTCAGCAAGATTGTGAGACGAGATCGCTACCGCTGCACCACACAGTGTGGTGGATTAATGGCAGGATGGTAATGCAGTGAGAGAGTGGCAGAGGGGCAGTGCAGTAAAGGGTTAGGAGAGTCAGGTGAAAGAAATTATACAGAACTTATACCATTTTCTTTCATTTTTCTTTGTGTATTATAATCTCTGATTCCAAAGATAATCTTTGTAGATACTCTATTATAGAAGAAAGAATCATTTAGAACATGTTTTTTCTTTAACATACAATCTAATCATTTACACTTTGCTAATTATATCACCCTTATCAACCAGGTACATCAGGTATAACATGTGTGAAAAATGGCAAAACACTCTACAGTGTTAATACTGTAATAAAAAATCTACATTGCACAAACCATATTTATTGGAACTGTTGTCTCACATTTCATTACATCTAATTAATGCATAGTGGGTTTTCTGCCACAACAAAGGTATGGATGTTAGTAGCATTTCATTAAATTGTTGTTTCATTTCTGATGGAACTTTTTAAACTGCTATATTTTCAGGAACAAGAAGAACAGTTGTTTTGGAAACTACAGATTTAGTCTTTCAGACTAAAGCTAGCTCAGGAAATGTGCATTGACTATTGACAACCTTTTTAGTGCCACTGGATAGCTGAACTGATCCCTGGAGTTGTCTTGTAAATTTAGTTACAAATAGTGTTCAGTTACCAACAGGTCAATTAGTAGGCCGTATGTGACCTCACCTGATTTCCCCTCTCTTTGAATTGTTGTGATTTCTTTATTGCTGTTAATATCAACAATAAAAATGTTGTTACTGTTTTTATTATTATTATTATTATTATTGTTATTATTGTTATTATTGTTATTATTGTTATTTTTGTTATTGTTATTGTTATTGTTATTGTTATTGTTATTATTATTATTATTATTATAATTGTTCTTATTGTTATTATGATTATTATTCTTATGATTATTATTATTATCATCATTATTATTATTGACATGATTGTCATTAAAATACTAATATAAATAAAAAAATCAAAAAGAATCATTCTAAAAGTCAAGGAAAAGAGAAAACAGGCAAAATAGGTGCAACTAGTACCTGATTCCTTGCTAACACCATCTATGTGCAAACTCGATGAATAAACTAAAATCACAATCAACATAGCATGCCCTCCCCAGCAACAGTGGGTTAAAATGATTTTAGGATTTGTTAAAATATCATTATAGATGAGCCTTTATATTTTTCCCTTGGATGCTGTAATTGTATATTAGAATGGACATTTTGATTGTAGTGGATATTACAGAATGATGGAACTGAATTACAAATTTCAAATTAAAGTCATTCTGACAGGAAAAGGACTTCCTACCTTGGGAAGAGACATTAAGATGCAAGATAAGTAGTCACTTAAAGACATAACCAGCAATTCTTGAAATTGCATAGGATAGGTGTCAGCACTAAATTGTAATTAATGAATGTTAGACTTTTATTTTCTTATGTAGCTGATGTTAATTTACTCTTGCTTTTTTATATTTCATTTATTTACTACTATTCTGTATGCGGGGGGGGGGGGGGGGGGGGGTTTGGTTTGCGAAGTTCTAGCTTCGCCCGGGCCTTCTAGATATGGCCCGGCCTGTGTCAGCTTTTTTACGGCTGTCTCATTGAGTTGTCTGACACTCGGTGCTTACCGTGGCGGCGGGATTGCCAGCAAGCGCTCCTGCCGCCATGGTGTAAGCATTTCGCATAGCCTCTTTACCAGCACGGCGGCTGTTGTGGGCGGTCCATGTCTCAGGAATTGTGTATGGTTACAATTTTCTAGGTAGTGGACTAGTGTGGCGTTCGGCTCGCCGCAGTGCTTGCAGCACCATTCATCGCGTTCGATTGTTGGGATAATCTGCCATGCACAGTGGTAACCTAGGCGCATTCTGTGAAGAATGACTTCGGTACCTCTGTTGCTTACTACAGAGAGTGCCAGTGGTTCAGAGCCTGTGGCGTCTGAGTACCAGCTGGCCGAGGGGGAGGTTCTCGTTTCCTCTCTGTGGAGCTGCCGTAGGAAGGTACGACCGACCAAGGCACACTTCTCCATAAGTAATTTTCGGCTCGGTTTTATCGTCATGGGATTTGGGGGCATACCCCTGCCAGCGGCGGCTAGTCTGTCAGCAAGCTCGTTCCCTCTGATGCCGATGTGGCTTGGGACCCAATTGATGATAATTCTTCTACCCTGAGCAAGAATTCTCTGTGCCATTGTGAGAATCGTGGTCAGTAGGTAGATGTTGTCTGTGGGTGAGCTGTGCTGAAGACAGTCAATGGCTGCCCTGGAGTCTGTGTGTATGACCACGTGTCCTTCCCTTAGGGACGCGTGGCCTAGGGCTCCCATGATTGCAACTGCCTCTGCCTGTAGCGAGGAGGCGTTGTCTGTTACCCTCATGGATCGTGTGGCATCCCTAGCTGCAAAGCCGGCGCCTGCAGTGTGGCTCAAGGGATCGACCGATCCATCCGTGTAGTATGTTCTACTACCCGGAGGAGTGATGGCTGCAATGACCCTGTGGGCTTCTGCCTTTAGGCTAGGCATGGGGTATAGGCTCTTTTTCATTGACAGGTTCATTATGTTGAACTCTATCAGGCTCAGTGCCCACGGCGGGGCTTCGGCAAAGTCGGGGTGGGGGGAGTCCATGCCCTTAGCAAGAAGCTGTTCTTTGAGCTGATGGCATATCAACACCCTGGCTGTATGAGACAGCCAGGAGTTGTTTGCAACGAGCTCGTTGTCTTGTTCGAGGCATCTGACTAATTTTTGTCTTAGGCTTGTGTTCCTGGGAGCCTGGATGACCTTTGACAGAAATTGTGTTGCCGTTAGATCGATTCGTGAGTCCAGGGGGAGAAGGTTTGCCTCCATCAGGAGGTTGAGGACCTTCGTCCACCTCGGGGCACCCAGAATGATCCTGGCAGCTTCATTTTGGACTGTTTCTAATTTGTCTGTGTGCTTTTTCTTTGCAGCAATTAGAGCGACTGAGGCATAGTCCACAATGGGCCGGACAGCATGTACATAGAATGATCTTAGTACTTTGTGTCTGGCCCCTATGCGTCTCCCAGTCATTGCTCTCATGACAGACAGTCTTGCTTTGGTTCGGTCAACCAGGTACTGGACCTCCTTATGGAAGGAGAGGGTCCGGTCTATCCTTACCCCAAGGTATAGGTAGTCCTTGACCCATTCTAATTCCACTCCCTGGATTTTCAGTCTTGTGCCTCGAACTCTCTGTCTCAAAGCCATGGCTTTGGATTTGGCAGCAGAGATCTTTAGTCCCGTCCTACAACACTCCTCTGACACGAGGTCCAGACAACGCTGGGCTTTATTCTGGCTGCGTGGTCCAGTGGAGGTGATAGCGAGATCGTCTGCATACGAGATGATCTGGCACCCCACTGGGAGGTTTATGTTGAGGATGCAGGACATTAAAGTGTTGAATAGGGCTGGACTGAGAACCCCACATTCTGTATGCAACCAATGTATTGTGCAGTTTTAATTTTTAAATCATGGAGCTTATGGTAGACTAGGGCAACCTAGTAGATGAGTTTCAAAGGTCTTTAATGAACTGTTATACCTTTATTTTATCTTGTCTTACAGAGCCAACTTTAAGGAGAAGACTCAGTGGAAATGAAATTAGTTTCAAAGAAAAGTTAGGAACATTCCTCCAGAAGTTTAAAACAGGTAGGAAAGGGAGTAATATATGAATTTCTTTATTTAGTTAGCTTTAAATATGTTTATTGCAAAAAAAGTTTCCCTCATTATTACATTGCTATAGACTCTATAAAGGTAATATTTAGAATTAGTTTACTTAGTTAACAAAAGGTATGCTTTGTTTACTTATAATGAGTAGCTATTTACCAAGCCTTTACATGTATCACTTACAGCATTATCTTATGATCCTATCTATGAGAGTTCAAGTAAAGACAGTAACTAGAATCAATTAGGTTTCATTGTCTTTCACAATGTCTCATAAGTTATGTGGTGAATATGTAACTGTTTGTCTCTCTCCAGATTTTTCCTCATTAAATTTAAAAGCACAAAGTTCCCAGAGAGTTGAACCAGAAAGAAGCCAGTCTACCAGCAGCTGCAGTAGCCCTCCACACAGTTCATTGCCGAACAAGAGGAAAAAGGCAGTAAAGACAAAATCTACGTGTAGTACATCAGGCTTGAAGACCCCTGTACGGAAGTACATCCCAAATCCCTTGAGCAGAAGCTTGGATCGTACAAGGTTGGAAGAACTATGTGGGAGTAGCAGGAGTTTGCCAACCAGGCCTAGTGGATGTAGGGGTGAAGAACCTTTGTCAACACCTAATTACCAGTGGAAAAACAGAGGTCCCAGTGGGGGGTCTATGACACAAAGGGGAAAATACATGAATAACAATTACTTGCAGGAGAACTGTTCAAATCCAAGTGAAAAGGAAAAAATTAGTGCTATGACTTCCCAGCAGAAATTCAAGTCACCCAATCAAAAACTAACATGTATCTCCAGCAAGGTGAATAATAAAGGTGTAGTCTCCATGCAGTCTATGTCAGATGCTCTGGGACTGATAGTGGCCACAGGTATATACACAGGAGTCAAAAACTTGTATGAAAAGATCTGGTATCAAGAAGAAGCTGGTGTTTATGGATTACAAAACTACATTGTTGAAGATATTATGCAGTTAGGTGAGGCTGGTGAACAAGCCACACGTTTTCTTCTAGCTGAGATGTCGTCCCAGCATTTAAAACGCCTTGTTCATGGTGCAGTGCTCATAATTTGTGATAATTTGCAAGATGTGCATTGAATTGTTTAGATATGAAGGTTGGTTTATTTTTCTCTTTTCTAGTGTGATGCAGTCATGAATTCTTGTATTGCCATTGTGTAAGTACTAGAAGTTCACAAATCTGAGCAAACAGCCTTAAATACAAACAGATTTTGGCTCTGTTCAGAGAGTGACGAGGAAGAATTTATTTTTACAAGAGATTCCTTTTAATTATGTCCTTCATGTTCCTGTTTTATGTAAATGGTTATGAGAATCATTCATAGACTACCCCTGATCACTTATAGCTTGTTTAAAGGGTAGACAGTGCAGGGGTTATCTTTTAGTGCACACAGTACTTTTTAATGTGATAATTTGACTGTATAAAAGTTCAGTCATTGTCATTGGATTTAATTGCTATTATCTTTTGTTGATACAATATTGCCTTGATCTCCATATGTATTGAAAGGAAGGAAGGTTTGAATAAAAAAAGATAATAAAAATAATTTACTATAAAGTCTTGATACATTAATTAAAGTGTAGTAATTTGTTTATTTTATGCATTTACTTTGGGAAAGAAGTTATTCTATTCTTCGCTAGGCTATGACCCACCATGTTTGCCTATTTGTCTTGAACACAGATTTGTATTTGCTTCTTATAAATTTTTTTTTGAACTTTTAATGTTTGGATATACATTTACTTACTCTATTTTGAGACCTTACTTCATTATTTCACAAACAAAAGAAACATACATTAATGTGTCAGTATTTTATTTCAGATAAATATTTGAATGTACATTTTCCAGTGATTTGAAATTCATACAGATACATGAAGAGGGGTAATCTCAAAATTGCACCATCAGAAAGGGGCAATACGTGTTTATTTGTGAAATTGATCATTGTCATTTGTCTTTCATCAATTCCATCCTTTGAGTTGCTTTATCAGGATTTGAGTTTATTTATCTTCAGACCTTGAGAAAATAAAAGTTACCATTAATATGTGGTCTTTTGATGTTTAGATTTGGCAGAAGTGTGGTTTATCAGATCCTTGTTGTTGTTTTTTTTTCTTGTTTGAAGCCAAACAAGTCGTAGTGTCATTTTGATAAAATGGCAGAGGTTTGGAGGCCAGTAAATGGTTGCGGTGTTTGAGGAATTGCCTACTCAGCTGCCTTGGTATGGCTGCAGGTAGCAAGTGGGAACTGTTACTGAATTTCCAAAGAAAGCAAAGGTGATACTTCCTATGCAGCATCTTTTTGCAGTTGATGTAACAGATTTTATTAGATAAAAATAATTAAGTAAATAAATAAAACTATTTATTTATTTATTCATTTAATATTTATTTTATTTAATTTATCATTTATTTATTTTTATTTAATTATTTATCATTTATATATTTTTATTTATTTAAGATATGGTTTCATGACTAATTTATGTCATGTTAATGTGATAATCCAGGATCTAGTTTTATTGATTTTTTTTTCAAGGTAAATATTAAGGGAGAATGATTTATGATTGATCAACCTAAAAAAAACCTGCCTATCATTTAAATGTGTTCATGAAATCATAAACACCAATAAGTTTTGATAACAAAAGTTCTATAAAACTTATTGAGCTATTCTTTTTAAATGAGGAATAAACTCCATGATGTTCTTAATTGTACCATGGAATATGTGATAAAATGCTAGCCATGCCTACCTACAATTTTTTTTTTTTTTTTTTTTTTTTTTTTTTTTTTTTAATATCTTACATTGAATATCATTGGATGTATTAGTTTGTCAAGTGTTAAGAAAATACTTTTAATTATATCTGGCAAAGAAGCAAAATAAATAAATGCACATATAGAATAACTCATCATTTTTAAATAAAGCAATGTTTTTTATTTCATAACACAAGTATTGGTTATCAAAAAAAAATATCATTTATTAATTATGTTAAAACACAGATGGCTCCACAAGGGCTTAGCTTGTCAGTAGATTTATGTGACAAAACCTGGTTTACTATTTCCCTTTCTTGTAGGTCTTTTTTAATGCTGTTAAGTATCTGTATTATTATTGTTATTATTGACATTATAATAATCATGTCTATAATAATAATAATAATGTTATTAACAATACTAAAGGCAATAAAACATTTTTTAAAATCTTTCTGAAGATTACGCAACAGGGTAAATGTGATTATACACTGATTGAGCCATCAATGTTTAAAGACAATTAATAAAATAGAAAAATCAACAGTTGACATGGCATGTTTTTGACTTATCATAGATAATGGAAAAGCAGAACTAACCTTGTGGACATGTGAATTGAAAGGTAGAAGGTAGAAGCTGCAAAACTTCACAATCTGAAGGTAGAAGCTGCAAAACTTCACAATCTGAAGGTAGAAGCTGCAAAACTTCACAATCTGAAGGTAGAAGCTGCAAAACTTCACAATCTGAAGGTAGAAGCTGCAAAACTTCACAATCTGAAGGTAGAAGCTGCAAAACTTCACAATCTGAAGGTAGAAGCTGCAAAACTTCACAATCTGAAGGTAGAAGCTGCAAAACTTCACAATCTGAAGGTAGAAGCTGCAAAACTTCACAATCTGAAGGTAGAAGCTGCAAAACTTCACAATCTGAAGGTAGAAGCTGCAAAACTTCACAATCTGAAGGTAGAAGCTGCAAAACTTCACAATCTGAAGGTAGAAGCTGCAAAACTTCACAATCTGAAGGTAGAAGCTGCAAAACTTCACAATCTGAAGGTAGAAGCTGCAAAACTTCACAATCTGAAGGTAGAAGCTGCAAAACTTCACAATCTGAAGGTAGAAGCTGCAAAACTTCACAATCTGAAGGTAGAAGCTGCAAAACTTCACAATCTGAAGGTAGAAGCTGCAAAACTTCACAATCTGAAGGTAGAAGCTGCAAAACTTCACAATCTGAAGGTAGAAGCTGCAAAACTTCACAATCTGAAGGTAGAAGCTGCAAAACTTCACAATCTGAAGGTAGAAGCTGCAAAACTTCACAATCTGAAGGTAGAAGCTGCAAAACTTCACAATCTGAAGGTAGAAGCTGCAAAACTTCACAATCTGAAGGTAGAAGCTGCAAAACTTCACAATCTGAAGGTAGAAGCTGCAAAACTTCACAATCTGAAGGTAGAAGCTGCAAAACTTCACAATCTGAAGGTAGAAGCTGCAAAACTTCACAATCTGAAGGTAGAAGCTGCAAAACTTCACAATCTGAAGGTAGAAGCTGCAAAACTTCACAATCTGAAGGTAGAAGCTGCAAAACTTCACAATCTGAAGGTAGAAGCTGCAAAACTTCACAATCTGAAGGTAGAAGCTGCAAAACTTCACAATCTGACTTTAAAGCAGTGTAACATGTCAGAACATGTTACCTCTTTTTCCTCAGCTCTTGTTTAAACTATAAATGGATATTGAAAAAAATATATAAAATCATATTTATTTATTTCTACACTTGTACATTCTCTTACCCTAATATAAACAGCAAATATTAGTGATGAAGAAAAAAAAAAAAATGAAACAATGTTGTTTTTCCTCAGCAGATGTTAACTAAAGCAAAGATTCAGGGAAATGTCATGCACAGGAGATCTGAAGACAAAAAGGTAAATATAATTGTGTCTACCTTTCCCATGTGCTTGACATTCTGAGGGAAAATAACAAATGAGTTACTTTAAACCTACTTTCACAAAAGTAATAAACATCTTAGACTAATGTGTGTTAAAGGCATCATACATTTGTGAGTGTCAAGACATTGTACAGCTATTGTGAGATGGGTAAGGAAAATAGACATTTCATTTACCCTAATATCCTATTTCGGTTTATGATTATTGTCACAGGGGGGACTGAAGGATGGGCAGATGTACCTAATGTATTAATATGTATTTATATATATGATATGACATGTGTTGGGGCATCACCTGACATTTTGATTATTGATCGGTAGCAAGATGATTTATTTATTTTGTCAGTTAATCTGTCAAAAGTTTTGGTCACTTTATATGGTGTTCCCGCCCTACTGGTTTTTCTTACTTTTAAATCTATTTTTCACTTTGAAGGAGGAAGAAGGAAGATGTGTCTGTATATGTGATGAATGAGTTAGTTGGAAAAAAATCCCATAATCCTATGAATATTTATGAGATCCGCGAGATCTTTACATGAGATGAATATATGGATGACAAAAAAAAAAAAGTGTGAAAGCTCTCTGGGCTGTATCAATGATAACTAAATACATTCTAGCATAGTATACCTTTATACTAATAAAACAAACCTTTGTTTTTGTTTTGTTTTTTCTCAAAATGTTCACAATAACACTGGTTTTAGTATAATTGATATTTCACATGTTTTAAATTATTAATTTTCTTAATATTTCTAAATAGATTTTTATGTCATATTTGACCAAATTATAACAGATTCAAAGAATTCATAATCCAGTCTTTACTGGACTTCCATTTTGGCTCGAACTTTGGCGTGGATCTTCTGGAACTCACAAGATGGCGTCTGCTCATTCTCCACGTCGCCCTTTTCGGCTTTCTCCATCTGCAGTTGAAGAATTGTAGGTCTGAGTCGTGTGTATGATTAAGTATTGCAGAAAACACTATCAGTCATTTTTGTTTTGTAAAGAATAGCCTGTTAATATAAAATACACATGTATATTTCTCAAGAGATGTAATTTGTTACCAACGTTCTATCCTCAACACGGCAGTACATTTATGTGAGTTTACTTAAAAATATATATAATGTGATCATTTATCTTTCCAAACTTTTTAAATGAACAGGAAGAGTGCCTTGATATAACAAAAGAAATAAAACTGAAATCAATCCTCCCTCTGGGTCAAATCCAGTTCTTACAAAAACAGTTGTCACAAACCTGTTCTATTTTTTGAGCTCTCTCATCTAATGCCTTTTGGAAGGGAGTCATTTCAGCTTGCTTTTTCTCCTGCTGTTCCCTTAACACCTTCTTGTCATTGTGTTTCTCCATGGCCTTCTGCAGCTCTGTTTTCTGGTTTAGCACATTCACGCCCCTGCGGGAATTAATTGGTTCATTAGAGATTTTTTTCCATCCTGTACATTATGGGGAAATTATATAGCGAACATTAAGTCCTACAGATAATACATTTTACAGATCTTTATGGGTTAAAGTTGTTATTTTAGTCTGTACTATTTCCATAGTAGCTGTTGTGGCGATGCATCTTGTCTGACACTCCCTCCAACAAGCCAACTTCACACAATGCCAAACAAAGGATAAATAAATAAAATCATATTCATCACAGACGAAGAAAATTACTTTCCCTTACATCTTCTGATTAAATTTGAGTTCTCTGTGGAGATTCATTTTGTCTGACGATTCGAGGCAGGGGTTGACTAGCTTCTTGGGCATGATGAGGCCGCGACCGTCCACCCGTTCCGAGGCCGCTTGCTGGCCCTTCTCCTGCTCTTTGTTGTTGCTGTTGTTTCTGGAAAGACACTGGCCTTTAGGTTCTTTCCTTCTGCGATGGACTCTCGGAAGGTAGAGCTTCTTGGAGTCTCAAGATCATTTGATCTCTAAGTTATGTAGTTTCAAACAATTTTAAATGTGTGAAGGATGAGTTATTACTCGGGAGGCAAATAATACACGAAGAGACTAGGGAGCTTAAGGAATGTTCTATCTTGTATAAATCCAACTGTGTAGTAAAAGTGAAGCAACAATAGTAAAACAATAACATGAGTAATAACTTACGTGTTCACTTTATTGTTCCTAGCGACCATACTGCTGACGCTGGCAGGCTGAGTCTCCCTCTCGTCGTCGCTGTAGTCTGGCTCGGGGATCATGGCGCCGTACACTACTTCTGTCGGGGTTGAAAGTGCATTAATATCAAGAGTCGCAAAACCGAGCACGTTCACTAATAAACAAGTTAAGAAAGAACCAACATGCAGTTTTGAAAAAAAAAAAAGTAGATAATTATTATTTTGTATACATGGAGTAACCGTGCTGGAATGAATACTGTAGTGTATAAACTACGGGATACTTGTAGTGAAAACTTATGGGCGAACACCGTAGAGTTTATCGACGGCTTTAGACTAAATCGTACTGGAATACGTTACTCGTTCTACAAATTCAAGTATATGAGCATACAGATAATAAACAACCAATCCGTAACTAGAAGTCTGGAAAATGAAACATAAAACATTTCTCCTACATGCAGCAGCAGCAACACAAGGTGAACACTGCAACGCTCAATCACATCAGCCACAGCATGGAGTATTCGAGCTCACGTTACTGGTGAATATGAATTGCTTCTGCCAATAAAGTAGTCTTTTTCTTTTCTATCTCTTTTTCACTGATTTCTGTCTTTTTTTTTTTTGTGCCAATTGTCTTTCGAATCGACGAAACGAGCTCAAATAACCACACGTCATGCAAAAGACCTTAAAACTGCCCAACGCGTAGCGGCTGCTACAAGAACTAAGCACTTTCGCAGGTTGCTACAGTATATATTAACCGAGCATGACGAGGGGGTAAAAATGGTAAAAACATGATTAAAAATACATGCAAACACCTAAACATACAAAAAAATCTTAGAACGCCAAGATGTGTCGCAAGCAAACTCAATTTCTGCGGATTTGTATTCTATCCCATGGAAATGTAGGCCCTTGTTTTGTTGTTTTCGTGTGTAGATAGTTCTTATTGAACTTCATGTCTCTTTTTTCAAAGATAAACTGTAATGGCAGCAACCAAAGAAAAGAAAACGAAGAACAGCCAGAAGAAATGGTTAAATGTACAGCTGATGTGGCCGCCCGAACACTGGCAAGAGTAAGGATGAATGAGTCAAAGAAAGAGGAGAAGGAAAGAGGGGCAACAGAGCAGAAAAGGGTAGTAGTAATTATGAAAATAAGTAATCAAGGAAATGAAAGGAAAGATGACGTAAAAGGGAGGGCCGACATGCAAATACTATGAAAGCTACAGCAGATCTGAACATTCCTTTTCCACTCGAAATGAAACAAACTTTGTTCGTAATGAATCCATAAACTGTTTGATGTGAACGTGTCATGTAAACAATATGGGGTAGCGTGCTGTCTCTCTCTCTCTCTTTCTCTCTGTCTGTATGCAACAACACAGCTGGAACTAGAATAGTAATAAACACAGGAAGTGCGGCAACACTCTCTATAGGTAACATCTACGAGGACATCTGAAGGAGAGGAGGACGAGGAGGGAACTCGGCGTTACCTCGGCCTTGCTGCTCGAAGAAGGCCAGCTTCCCCTTGATGCTGGGCACCTCCTCAACGGGGGCACGTATGTACTTCTTGAGGGGCATCTTAACCGAGCTGGAGTCAACCTTAAGCTCTTTTACGAAATCTCGTGCTTGCTTGCTTGTCTCTTTGTTTGTTTTGCTTTTTATTCACACTGTGCCAAAGTTCACGCTACCCTTTTGTTTCACCTTTCACTCGCGGCCTTAGAGCCGCACCGAGTCCAGCGGAGCGAGTCCTCGCAGCCGTGTGAGATCCCAGGCACTTTGATCAAACACTGAAATACACAAAACATAAAAAGAAACGTTTTTTTTCCTCTATGGTTTCTGTTCTTTTCCTCCAACCGTCACATCAACTATCCGATCACTCTCGCTCTCGCCGATACGTGGCTGTAGTCGAGCCTCTCGTGCATTTTCCTAACACTCTCTCGCACTAAGGCTTCCTCCTGTACTTGAGGAGGCGTGGCATTAACCTCCGGGCAGCGGCGGAGGTGCGGCTCAGAGGCACAGCCATGACATCACTTTCTTCATGATTAATCAAACAGTCACCGCCTCTATAGATCACAATAAAACGGAACAAAAGCAGCCCCCCCATCCACCCACCCACCCAACACACACCAATAATACCAATCTGCCCCGCCTTCCTTCCCCCACCATCACATAGCAATACCAATCTGCCCCGCCCCTCCCCCCTCCGGTACCCCAAAAGGACCCCGCTCTAGCAACCCTGCAAGCGCCGCTCTAGCCTGGGTCAGCACGCCAGGTATTACCGCCGAGGGGCCCGACACGGAGCTTGATTTTCCAACACTCGGGAGGAGGTTTGGGCGTTAACATAAAACCGCTTATTACTTCTGTCACGGTGGGCGGTAGTCAGGCAACGCCGCGGAGTGTGTCGATAAGATGCAACATAATGCAAGGCGAGGAAAATGAATGGGAGCTGAAGTCAACGAGATGAGGAAAAAAATTCAAGGCGAGGCGTATAATAAACAAGAGAGTAAACGAGAGAGGGGAGGGAGGGAGGGAGGGAGGGAGG
>NC_061828.1:7779222-7781722 GCF_019202785.1 Penaeus chinensis | reverse complement strand
TAACGTGATTTCGCCCTCAGACAAGTTCTCCTCGACAGGGGCATGACACGGGTTCCTGATGCACCTCCTCCCCTCTCTTCGCCTCTCCCCTCGCCCCTCTTCACCCGTCTCGCCTCTCCCTGTCTCCTTCACCTTTTCCTTTCTCCCTCTTTCTCTCCTTTCTTTTTTTTTTTTTTTTTGTCTAATATTCCCCTCTCTCATTCCTTTTCTCCCCTACCTTTCCCCTTCCCGCTCATTCCTTACCCCCCACCCCTCTTCCCCTGCCGCCTTCTCCTCCCTTATTCTATCTCCTCTCTCACAGCTGTTCAACACGCGAGCTATTTCTGGGGCGAGAGATTAATACCGAACTATGCAACATGGCATGATCATATCACACCTTGTGGATATCAAACATACATCCGATATGTTCAAATAAAACCTGCAGAGAAGAAAATTAGCATGAAATCATTTAAAATGCACAAAATCGCCAAGGGAAGCACAACAACAACAAAAAAAAAACCTTCAAACTCAAAACATTCACAGCATTTCCGAGAAAGCAGAAGAGTTTGGAGAGCGCGCAGAAATTCAGGAAGAAAACACTTCCTTATATGGCCGTATGACTTGACGGGGATCAGCTGCGACAAGGCGATCAGGTCACGTGGCACTTGCGGCGTCGGTTACCAAGCGCCACCAGTCATTGCAGTCCATGTAGGCCTAGGAGCGATTGAGAACAAGATCTATAGCCCGGAGACTTCTAATTTCGGAACGCTTTGATAATATATTATATTTAGATTCTCTGCTACAGACAGTACTACGTATCACACACAAAAGTAATTCACACACATGATGCGCGTATTATATGTTATGAGTTTGTTGCGGGATGAAACCAGGCAGAAATTCGTCCTTCCGTATACCGACCGACCCAAATACCGCATGCCCAGCGCCGCCTGTCGGGAATCGCCCAAACTTTTCCCCGCCTGTCTTTAAGAGCTTTCATTATCATCAGCTTTAACAAATGAGCATAATTTTCACGATTATGGCGACGGCGGTGGAGGTGTTATATCAGCACTTTTTTTTTTTTTAACCAGATATCGAACAAGGAATGGAGAGGGTGGAAGGGAAGGGAAGGGAAGTGGGGCTGAGGAGAGAGAAACAAAGGGAATCGCTATTTAAGTCAAGCAAAGTCGGCTTCAGCACGCTTTTGCACTCTGCTTGCAACCGTGCAAACCGGAACACGACCAGTTTAATGCATGCTGCTGCTTGACGACCTACTATTTCAGGGATTAGAAAATCTCCATTGTTTGTCGACCGTTAGAACATAGACAAACAGTGCAGAAGATATGCAATAGCAAAGCATGACTCCGCAACACAGGATATGAAGTGCCGTTTTCAATTAAATTCAGAAGCTGCAAATCGAAATTGGCAATTGTTAATTTTGTCCCACATTTCCCTGCGGATCTACTCGTTCTTATCCATACGTGCTTCCTTTGGTATTGCCTTTTCCTGCTGCATGATTTTAGCCGTGTGTGTCCGCCGCCCTCCTGTCCACGCCGGTCAGACAGCGAAACGGATCGAGGCAATGGATTGCTTTTATGCTGATTACTTGAATATTTTCTTGAATACTGTGCAACAACAACAATAGTAACAAGAATGGTGATGACGATAAAAATGACAATTACAACAATGATGATAAATAGCAACAATAAATTAATGATCATCAAGAAAAATCTCATTAACAACAACAATTATGATAAAAATAAAAATAACAACAACACTATCAATAATAACAATAGCGATGATGATGATAACTAAAAAAACAAGAAAGAAAGGAACAAAGTCAAGAAAACCGCGGCAGCCATTGCATCAGCAACGAACGCAAGCCACTCCGCCCAATTCATCGTCGTTGCCAAAAATAGCATCATTTAATAATCTACTTGACGCAGAAACACAATTTGTAAAATGTTATGTGTGCATATGTATGTGTATGTATGTATACATGTGTATATATATACATATATATATATATATATTGATATATTGATATATTCTATATATATATATATATATATATATATATTTATTTATATATATTCATATATATATTTATTTATTTATATATTCATATATATATTTATTTATTTATATATTCATATATATATTTATTTATTTGTATATTCATATATATATTTATTTATTTATATATTCATATATATATTTATTTATTTATATATTCATATATAGATTTATTTATTTATATATTCATATATATATTTATTTATATATTCATAAATATATATATATACATATATATATTTATTAATACATATTTATATATTAATATATATATATATATTTATTTAGATATATTTATATATTAATATATATATATTTATATATTGATATATATATATTTATATATTAATATATATATTTATTTATATATACTTACATATTAATATATATATATATTTATTTATATATATTTATATATTAATATATATATATATTTATTTATATATTA
>NC_061828.1:7756722-7774222 GCF_019202785.1 Penaeus chinensis | reverse complement strand
GTTTGCGTGTCTGTGTCTGTCTGTCTATCGCGCGCGCGCGCGCGCGTGTGTGACTGTGTGTGTGTGTGCGTGCGTGTGCGTGTGCGTGTGCGTGTGCGTGTGCGTGTGCGTGTGCGTGTGCGTGTGCGTGTGCGTGTGCGTGTGCGCGTGTGTACGTGTGTACGTGTGCATCCGTGTGTGCGCGCGCATGCGGGCTATGCCCTGACCTCGAGTATTTTACGAATAGTGGCTGCTAGATACGATTATTGCAAGACTGCGGCTCTATCCGTCAGTGATGACATACAGCACAGGGTTAATATTGGCTTACATGCATGCATGTTTACTGAAAGATCTAGGTCAACGAGAGGAAACATACAACACGAACACAGACACACACACACACAAAACAAACATACACAGACTTCTTGATCTTCCCCTTCAATGAAACCGAGAATTCCTGAGTTCATGGATACAGCAAACTCAACAACACCTTTTACTTGTTTTTCTCCCGGCCATTATGCAAGGTCACGCGCCCCTCTCTGGCTGGTATGCGGCCGTCTCCATTACCTGATGCTCCATCTCATGGTTCTCGCCAATCTGAGGCACACACATGCACGTACTCAAAACGTACGCGTTCAGTCTGGTATACGGACACACGTACAAGGTCTATGCAAGTATACAGACCTTGAATACATATACACAGGAGGGAGGGGCGGAGGGAAAGAGAGGGAGAGAAGGGCGGAGGGAGACAGAGGGAGAGGGAGAGGGAGGGAGGGAGAGAAGGGCGGAGGGAGAGGGAGGGAGGGAGAGAAGGGCGGAGGGAGACAGAGGGAGAGGGAGGGAGGGAGAGGGAGGGAGAGAGAGGGAGCACGTAACGGCGGGAGGGTGGGAGTTGTGAAGGCGCGGGTCGTAGCGAGGGGTCGTAGCTAGGGGTCGTAGCAAGGGGTCGTAATGAGGGGTCGTTGCGAGGGGTCGTTGCGAGGGGTCGTAACGAGGGGTCGTAGCGAGGGGTCGTAGCGAGGGGTCGTAGCGAGGGGTCGTAGCGAGGGGTCGTAGTGAGGGTGGTCGCAGCGTCCGGCGCCACCTGCAACGACGACCCTTCGGAACCAATAATCAACCGCTAGGTGACGGCGGAAGTATCGGCGGCCTCCCGCGCGTTAGTCGTTGCACCGCCGAGTCCCGTGATACGTCGGTGACACGTCGAGGACACGTTTGATGATGTATGCTTATTCCTGTGATGCGTTTCTTGCTGGTGAAGCAGTCGACTGTGCAGCGCAAGTCACCACTTATCAAGGATGCAAACTGCTTAGTCGTTGTTTTTTTTTATTGCAGTGACCTTACACATACAATGCTGACTGCATCACAATTATGATGAGTTGTTATTATCATCATATTCTTTTGGAAAAGGCAACTGCCACTGCAAATAGTTCATGAAGACAACAAACAACACAAAAAAATAGATGAAAACATAATCTAAAAGAAAAAAAAATTGAACATAAATAGATAACAAAGGGGAAATCCAAAAAGAAAACAGTCATCACGAACGTCGAGGTCAATCCCCCCTCCCCCCCCCCATTACGCCCCCTTCCTCCCCCCAATCATTTCGATTCCTTGAAACATCAGCGGTCCCTTCGCCCCCCCTCTCCCCCCCCACACTCTTCGATGGCCACCTGTCACCTCCCTCCCTGCCTCCCCCTCCCTCCTTCCCTCCCCCTCCCCCCAATCCAACCCTCATTCCAGGCTCACGCCCCCTCTTCCCCTCTCTCTCGCTCCCCTCGTGCATCTCCCCTCCATCTTCCTTCTCCGTTTGCCTGTGCGTTTCGTCCCTCCCCCCCCTTCCACCCTTTCCCTCATTTCTACTTCCTCCCACTCCTTACTATCTTCCTCTGCCTCCTATCTCCTCCGCCGAGCAGTAAAAAAAAAAAAAGAAGAGGAAAAAAGGAAAATAAAGAAGAAGAAAAATATAGGGCAACACCTGCCAGCCGTCGTTGCGAACACGTGATAAATGTGATCCCCAGTCAGCCGCCAGGTCTTCTCGGTTCCTCGGCCTCAGAAGCTCGGAACACGAAGGAAAAAAAAAAAGAAAGAAAAAGAAAAAAGGAAAAAAAAGAAAGAAAGAAAAAGAAAAAGATAAAAAAAAAAAAAAAAAAAAAAACGCGGAAGAAGACAGAGTGAAAAGTTGGAAGGTGACATATATGGAAAAATAATAATGATAAACAAAAAGAGGAAGAAAATACAGAGTAAAATAAATGGAAGGCGACAGACGAAAATAAAATATATATATTTATTTATAGTTATTATATATATAAAATAAAGGCGAAGAGTTAAGGAAAATAAGAAAAGGAGGTAAATGAAATCGATTAAAAGGAGATGAAGAGGGAAGTGATCTCTACATTTGTCGGATAATATTAGGAATTATTTTGAATCGATCTTGTCATGGTTTTTACGCGCATCCTACTCCATACTCCCCCTCTCCCAAACTAAACTAAACTAAAATGGAATGAAAAAAAAGGGGGTGGGAGAGATTGAAGAAGATGAGAGAGAGGGGGAGAGAGGGAGATGATGAGAGAGAGTGGGGGATTGAGAGAAGATGGGGGAAAGGGGGGGAAATGGGGGGAGAGAGAGGGGGAAGGGGGAGGAGATTTGGAAGAGGAGAGGGGAGAGTGAGAAAAGAGGAGAGAGGAAGAGGACAGAGAGAGTAATGAGAGTGAGAGAAGGAGTGGAGAAGAGAGAGATGACGATAGAGAGAGAGAGAGAGGGGGAGAAGAGTGAGGAGAGACGGAGGAGGGGAGAGAGAAAAAAGATAGATAGTAAAAAGGAAAGAAAGTAGAAAAAAAGGAGGAGAGGAGAGGTGAGGGGGAGGGGGAAGAGAAGGAGAGAGAGGAAAAGGAGCGAGAGGGGAGGAGAAGAAGAGAGAGAGAGAGGAGAGGAGAGGAGTGAGGAGAGAAGAAGGGGAGAGAGGAGAGAGAGAGAGAAAGAAAGAAAGAAGAAGGAAAAGAAAAGAAAAAAGAAAAAAAGGGAGAGAGTAGGAGTGAGAGAGAGAAGAGAGGAGAGAGGGGGGAGAGAAGTTGGGAGAGAGTGGAGAGGAGAGAGAAGAGGGAGAGATGAGGCGATGAGAGCAAGAGGAGAAGAGAAGAGAGGGAGGAGAGAGAGGGTGAGAAGAGAGGAGGAGAGGAGGGACGCCCTCCCCCCTTTAAAAATCCTCGTGTTTTGAATATTACATGATTTCAGGCTTGGGGTGGGGGTGGGGGTGGGGGCTGTGGTAAGGAGGGCAAGGAAGGAGGGAGGTATCCTGTCTCGCCTCATGCTGCCTCGCGTTTCTGTCACAGCATTTTTCACTTCACAGCTCCTTCCTTCCTTTCCCCTTTTTTGGCTCCCTCCTCCCACCCGGCCCTTTTTCTCCCCATCCTCCCTCCCCCCTTTTTAATTTTCCTCATTTTCATTTCATTTCCCTTTTCATTTTTTCCTTTTTTAATTTCTTCCTTCCCTTTCTTTTTTTCTTCTTGGGTCCTCCCTCTCCTCTCTGGGTCCTCTTCTGGGCCCTCCCCTTTCCCCTTTCCCCCCCCCCTTGCCCCCCCCCCTCCAATTCCATCTTTGTTTCTCCCCCCCCCCCCCCCCCACCCCAACTTTTCCCCCTTTTGCAACTGCCTTCCCCCTCCCCTCCTCGAGACATGATTAATGCACCATCCAATGATATTGCAACAATCAACACGGACACAAATCAATATTACGGACCATCGACGACTCACCCCCACCCCCACCCACCTCTTCCCCCCTTTCCCTTAATTCTTCTTTACCCTCCTCTTTCTCTCTTCACTTCCTTATCCAATTTTCCTTCGTTTCCTCCAAGTACCTTCTGTTATGTCTGTGGATAACAAATTGAAAAAAAAAAAAAAAAAAAAAAAAAAAAAAAAAAAAACACGTATAATGAAAAAAAAAAAACGCTAAAGTAAAACACCAACCACGTACGAGTGCACACCACCACACCACAAACACACACACACACACTCACACACCACACACCCCAAATATATATATATGTGGAGGGTGCGTGCGTGTACGTATGTGTGCCAACGCAAAATATCAACCTTTTTTTTTTTCCTTCTAATCACACGGGAAAAAATCAACAAATCCCTTTCATCTGTTCCCTCTTACTTTTCCCCCTCGCCCGACGAAGCGGGGGTTGGCCCGGGAACAAAAAAAAATAAAAGCCCCCACCCCCCCCCCCCCCCCCCCCCCCCCCCTCCCCCCCCCCCCCTCCCCCCCCCTTTCTTTTGGGGGCGGCGGGGGGGGGGTTTTTTTTTTGTTTTCTTTTTGATTTTTTTTCACCAAAAATTGGGGGGGGGGAAACGTAATTTCGAAAACCTAGGGTTTGGGGGATAGGGAAAGATGAGAAGAAACAATTTGGAGTTTTTTTTATTGCCCAAAGAGTGAACACGAAGGAAAAGAGAGAGAGAGAGAGGGAGACGAGAGGGAAGAAAGGGGGAAAAAAAGGGAAAAAAAGGGGGGAAGGGGAGGAATTAAGGGAAAAGAATAAGGTCGAAAAGACAGAAGGAGGGAAAGGGGGGGTGGGGGAGGGGGAGAGGAGGAGGAAAGGGGAAAAAAAAAAAAAAAAAAGGAAAAAAAGGAAAAAAAAAAAAGAGGCGAATAAAAAAGGATTTCCTCATCCCCAATTTTCTCTCGCAAGTTACTGTCGCTAATTAAACGCTATCGAATCTACGGGGGGGGGCCCGGGGGGGGGGGCCCGCCGGGGGTTTGTATTTTTTGCGCTTCGTTTGTACGCAGGGGGGATGGGGGGGACGGAAGGGGGGGAGGGGGGGATGGGGGGGGAGAAGGAGAAGAAGGGGGAGGAAGGGGGAGAAGAAGAGAGGAAGGGAGGGAGAAGCAGAAAGAAAAGGAGGGAGGGGAGAAAAGGGGGGAAGGTGGAGGGGGAGAGAAGAAAGGGGGAGGGAAGGGAGGGGGAAGGAATGAAAGGGAAGGGAAGGGAAGGGGGAAGGGGAAGGGGAAGGAGGGGGGAGGGAAGGGGGGAAAGGGGGAAGGAAGGAAAAGAAAGAGGAAAGGGAAAGGGAAAAAAAAGGGGAAGATAGGGGGGAGGGGGGGGAAAGGGGGCAGAGTGGGGGGGAGGGGAAAAAAAAAAAAAATGAAAGAGAAAAGTGGGGAGAGGGGGGGGTTGGGGGAAAGGGGGGGTAAGTAGAGGGAGAGGGGGGGGAGGGAGAGGGGAGAGGGGGTGGGGGGAGAGGGGGGAGGAGAGGTAGGGGAGGGAGGGGGAGAGGGGGGGAGGGAGAGGGGGGAGGGGAGGGAGGGGGAAGGGGGAGGGGGGGAGGAGGGGAGGGGAGGGAGAGGGGGGAAGGGGAGGGGTTAGGGTAGGGGGGGGGAGTGGGGGAAAACAAAGGGGAGGGGGGGGACACTAGAGTGTTTCCCTGAAGGGGGGAAATTTAAGTGCAAACAAGGGGAAAGAGAGTAAGTGGGGGGAAGAGAGCGAAAAAAGTGAATGAGCAAAAAGGGAGCGTGCGTACGCGCGGTCTTTCCACAAACACACTTTGAGTAACCTATTACCCCGTGACTCCTGAAGGAAGAAACCATCGACGTAAAAAAAAAAAAAAAAAAAAATGTGCCCCAAATCGCATCCACAAATATCCCCGAAATTCCCTAAAACCGAGGCCAAGGATTTTCGGGAAGGTTGCGGAGATGGCTGCATGTCGGGGCTTTAAGCGACTGCCGGTTTTTGCCCTGGTTTAAATGCGCGTGCCGGCCGGGAACCCTATGTTTGCCGCCCCCCCATATATCTTTATTTTTTGGGGATTAACCGACTGGGGGGCCAAAACTGGGGGGGGGGGGGGGGGTAGAGGGGGGGGGAATACTTAAACATTTCTTGTTGTCAGCGGTTGGTCTTTCATTTTGTTTTAAACGTTTTTATTTTTCGGGGAGGGTAGAGAAAAAAAAGGGGAAAAAGGAAGGAAAAGAGAAAGGGGAAAAGAAAGAGAAAAAAGAGAAAGAAAAAGAAAGAAAAAGAAAGAAAGTGAGAGGAGAGAGAGAGAGAGGACAGGAGAGGAGATGAGGCGAGGAGAGAGAGTGAGGAGAGAGGGGATGAGTGAGGGAGAGAGGAAGAGAGGAGAGAAGAGGGGGAGAGAGACCGCCCGAGGAGAGGAGAAGGTGAATAAAGATGAAAAGAAAGATATAGACGAGGGGAAAGGGGAAGAGGTGAGGGGGAGGAGGAGAGAGATGGGAGAGAGAGAGGGAAGAGTGAATGGGGGGTGAGGAGAGAGGTGAGGAGAAAGAGTGGATGAGGAGAGAGAGAGAGGAAAAAGAGAGAAGAGAGAGAGAGAGAGGAGAGAGAAGAGAGGAGAGAAGAGAGGGAGAAGAGAGAGCAGAGAGGAAAGATTAAAGAAAGAAAAGTTAAAGATAAAGAAAAAGAAAAGATTAAAGAAAAGAAAAATATAATTTAAAGAAAAAGATAAGAGAAAAGGAAAGAGGAAAAAAAGGGAGTGGGGTGGGAGAGGGAGAGGGAAGGGGGGGGGAAGGGGGAGGGAGAAGGGAGAGGGAGACGGGGGGGAAAGGGGAGGAGGAAGGGGAGGGGGAGGGAAAGAGAAAGGAAAGAGAAAGAGAAGGGAGGGAGAAAGAGCAAGGGAAGGGATCTGGAGAAGGAAGAAGCTGATTTACTTGGGTTGGAAGGAGGGGGCCCCAAATGAGTGCCACCGGGGTTTGTGGACGGACCGAGTGGTGCCGAGGCTTGCCACTGATCAACCTTCTCCAACGCCCGGGAACCGGCCCATTCTCCGGGCTGCCTGTGGAGGCCCGCGCGGAAAACCGAATTCGCGGGGCGGGGACCACGTAACCGAACCCCAATTTCGTCATCTGGACTGGCCATCCCCGCCTGGACGCCACGCTAGTCTTCATTTCGTCCCCTTTCTCCTTCCTGATTCGACTCAGCTACTGTTTTATTAATCAATCTCTAGAATGATTTTTGTTGCTTTTCTCATGATCGCACTTTGCATTTTGTTTCCAAGGTCTTCTTTTTTTTTTTTCCCTTTCCCTTCCCATACATATTTTTTTTATCTCCGTTTTTTTTTTGTTTTTTTTTTCTCTTTTCCCTCCCTTTCCCAAACGGGGCGTTTATTTAATTCGGGTCTGTTTCTTTCTACGGAATTATTATCCGTTACACTCCTCTTCAAATCTTTTTGAGGGTCACCAGAAAAACGAAAATAGACGACCTTTAATGCAGAATTCAAAAACCCTAAAAAAAAAAACATTAATGTATAAAAATTAACATCACGTTACCCAAAATGAAATTAATAAAATATAATCCAACGCTTAAAATTTTTCTTCCAAAACTTTTTTTTTTTCACATCTCAAAATAAATAAACAAATAAATCAATAATAATAACATTAAATAACAAAAATAATCTAAGGCATGCCATGTCAATGCTCTAATTACACTCTTAACAAAGATCTAATTATGTAAAGAAAGCGAAAAAAGTTTAAATTTTTAACGCCCCCCAACGAGAAAAGAAAAAGGGGAAAACAATGCAAAAAAAAAAAAAGGCCCCCCTAATCGCAGACAACGCCCAAAAAAAAATGACAAAGCACTCGCGAAGATCGCTCCGGAGGTGGGGCGGGGGGAAAACCCGTGCACCCTCTCCCCGACCGGAAGTGAAGGAAAAAAACGGCGGAGAATTACACCCTCGCGAAAGACAACGAGGAAACGAGGCGTTCATTCCCTGCGCCCAACCCTTTGCGGCGGGGGGTAAAAGTGCGGATGACGCCGGGATGCCCTCCCACCAACCCTCGCGCAACCCCCCCCACCCCTGTTTCCCCCCAACCCCGCCATGCCCAACCTTCCTTTTATCAAACCTACCCCCTTGACCTACTTCTTTCTTCTTAATTTCAACCCACCCCACATACCCCAAAATTTTTCCACTCTACTTTTTACTCTACTCTACTTACCCCTCTACTCTCTTTCTCTCCTCCCCTCCTCCTCTCCTCCTCTCCCTCTCCTCCTATCGATCCACCCTCCCCCCTTGCTCCTTTTCTCCTCCGCTTCCCCTCCTCTCCTCTCCTCCTCTCGCATCCACCCTCCTCTCCTTCTCCCCTGCAATCCACCCTTCTCCCTCTCCCCCTTTGGCACCCACCCTCCTTCTCTCCTCTCCATCCACCCTCCTTTCCTCTCCCCTCCGAAAACCCACCCTCCTCCCTGCTCTCTCCCTCTCCTCCCTGCTTTTTCCCCCTTTCCCCCTCCTTTTCTCTTTCCTTTCTTTCCCTCCCCTCCTCTTCCCTCTCCTCCTCCCCCCTCTCTTTCCTTTCCTAATGCCATTTTCGGTAAACGGGGCGCGCCGGGGATGTTCTGGCCCGGGCGGGGGGGGGGGGGGGGGGAACACACAAACGCTGATGAAGATGGGGAAATGAGGAAGATAAGAAGAGGAAAAAGAAGAAAAGAAAAGAAAAAGAAGAAGAAAAAAGGAGAAGAAGAAGAAGAAAAGAAGAAAAAAAGAAGAGAAAAGAAGAAAGGAAAAAGGGAAGAGAAGAAGAGAAAGGAGAAGAAGGAAAAGGGAACAAAAAAGAAAAGAAAAAAAAAAAAAGAAGAAGGAAAAAGGGGGAAAAAGAAAAAAAAGAAAAAAAAAAGAAGAAAAAGGGAAAAAAAGAAGCCCAACAAGGGCAACAACAACAACAAAAACAACAAAAAAGAAGAGAAGAGGGAAAAAAAGAAAAAAAGAAAAAACACCTAGAAAGGAAAAAAAGAAAAGCCCACCAAATAATTCCAATGGATTTTAAGAGAAAACAAGGGCAAAGTTTTCCCCGAAGCGTGGGGTTGGTTCGGTCGTTCCTTGGGGCTGCACGTGGGAACAGGGGGGGAGGGGGGGGGGGGGGGAGTCGTAGCACGCAGAAGACGGAAATCGCACCAGACGACACGTGCGTCGGTTTTTGTGTTTATGGGGGGGGAGGGCGGGGGGGGGGGGGGGGGGGGGGGGGGAGGGGGAAACCCGGGGGGGGGGGGGGAAAAGGGAGAGGGGGGGGAAAGCGGGGGAGGGGGGGGAGAGGGGAAAAAAGGGGGAGGGTGTTTTGAAAAGGGGAAGGGGGGGGGGGGGGGAGGGAAAATGGGGGGGGGAGGAAAGAGGGGAAAAGAAAAGAAGGGGGTGAATATTGGGGAGGAAGGGGGGAAAGGGGGGGGGTGGAAGGAAAAGAGGGAAGGGGATAGGGGGGGGGAAAGTAGGGGAGAGGGGAAAAGGGAGGAAATTGAAGGAGGAAAAGGGGGGGGGAACGGGGGGGGAGGGGGAGGGAATATGGGGTATGGGAAAAGGGAAGGGGTAGGAAGGAGTTGGGTAGGGGGCAGGGGAGGGGAAGAGAGAGGAGGGAAGGAAGGAAGGGAAGGGGAAGGAAAGGGAGGAAGAAAAAGGGGGAAATTTAAAAGGGGGAAAAGGGGGAGGGAAGAAGGAGGCAGGGAGAGGGAAGAAAAGGGGGGAAAAGGAAGGGAGGGAAAAAAGGGGGAAAGGGGGAAAATAGAAGGGGGGGGTTTTTTTTTTTTTTTGAAAGGAAGGAAGGAAGAAAAAAAGAATGGGAAAAAAAGGAAAAGGAAATTTCGAAAAAATAATAAAGGGAAAAAAAAAAATTTAAAAAAAAAAGGGAACGAGGTGGAGGGGGGAAGAGGGGAAGAACAGGGATTAGGGAAATAGAAGGGGGGTGGATAGGAGATAGAAAAGGGGGGAGTAGGAGGGGGAAGGGGGTTTTTTGGGTAAAAACATAAGGGGGGGGAAACAAAAAATGGGGAGGGAGGGGAGAGGAGAGAGGGAAGAAGAGAGGAGATGGTTAAGATGGGGGGGGAGAGAGAAGGAGGATGAGATGTAGAGAGGAGGGAGGAGAGGAAAAGGGGTGGGGAGGAGAGGGGGGGGGTGGGGGAGGGGGGTAACGTGAATGTCCGAATTTTCCCGATCTTCGCCGCTTAATTGCGCGGGGGGGTTTCCGCGGGTTGCAACCCAAAACCCCCCGACCCCCCACCCCCCCCCCCCCCCCCTCCACCCTCCATTTTCCCCTTTCCCCCTCACGGATCCCCGTCCTCCTCCTCCCCCTTCCCCCCCCCTTCCCCCTCCCTTTCCCCCCCCCCCCCCCCCCCCCCCCCCCCCCCCCCCCCCCCCCCTCACACACACCCTCGGTCGTGTTTTGTTGGCTTGAGCCCCCCCTTAGTTTTATTGGGTTTTTTTTTTTTTTTTTTCCCTTTCTTTTTCTTTCCTTTTTTAAAGTTCCGTTTTTTGGGGTTCTTCGGCTTTTAAAAAATTTAAAGGGTTTTTTCCCACCCCCACCCCCCCCCCTTCCCCCCCCCCCCCCCTTCCCCTTCTATCCCCTTTTCCTTTTTTTTATTTAATATATATTTTTTTATTATATTTTATTGATATTTATTTATATTTTATTATTATATATAATTTTTTTTTGTTCTCTTCTTTTTTTTTTTTTTTAACTCCCCCTTTTCCAGGCGAAAGGCACAAGTTCCCACGTTTGCAAACTTAAAACAACATCCACACTCCCTTTTATTGAAACCACTTCTGGCGTTTTTTTTCCATTGACTCAACATTTTTTCCCCTAACCATTTCCCTTTGGGTCCAAAAAAGATTCATTTTCGTTTTTACAGCCCACCTTTAACCACCCTTTTAAAATTTAACTTCATCAAAATCATCATTACCATCATCATCTGCAGCAGTATTATTGCTGTTATGATAATTATCGTGGTGATCATTTGCCCTCACGTTTTTAAAAATTTATCAGGTGCATGTATATTTTTTAATGATGATTGATAAATTTAAAGATAAAATAAAAAAAATAATAAAAATATAATAATATTAATAATAATTTTTTTTTTAATAATAAATAATTAACCATAACATTTAAAATAATCAGAATACTAACAACAATAATAATAACCAAAACAATAACAACAATAACAGCAACAATAAAAATAATAATAGCAACAACAATAATGGCAATAGCAACATTAACAGCAACAATAATGTTATTGTAATTGTAAAAATAGTAAAGATAACAAAAACGAAAATCAGTCACAGAAGAAAAAAAAAAACAAAAAAAAATAACATTGTCACGGATATTTATTGTAAAAAAAAAAAATAATTAAAATAATATAAAAATATTACAATATTGGGAATGAATAAAGGAAAAGAAAGAAATAAAGATTTTTTAAAAAAAAAAAAAAAATAAAATAAATAAAAAATAATGGATGGAAGGAAGAAAAGAGACAACAACCAATTCATTTTTCTTTTTCCCCCCCCCCCCACCCCCCCCCCCCCCCCCCCCCCCGTCTCCCCCCCACCCCTCTCCCTGCGCATCACGACTCCCCCCCCTCCGGACCATTTTTTCGCAACCCCAGTCACCTGCCCCCCCCCCCCCCCCCCCCCCCCCCCCCCCCATTCCTTCCACTTCTCTGCCTCTCTCTGTTTGTCTATCTCTCTCTCTCTTTGTCTGTCTGTGTGTCTGTTTTGTGTCTGTCTGTCAGTTGTCTTTTGGGGTTGTTGTGTTGTCTGTGTGTCTGTCTGTGTGTTTGTTGCAGTTGCTGGTGTTGTCTTTGTTTTTTGTCTGTCAGTCTGTCTTTGTGTCTGTCTGTTGTTGTCTGTGTGGGTGTTCTGTCTGTGTGTCTGTCTGTCTGTGTGTCTGTTGTGTGTTGTCTGTGCGGGTGTGTGTCTGTCTTTTGTTGTCTGTCGTCTGTTGTCTCTCTGTTTCTGTTGTCGTTTTGGTTCTGTCTCTCTGTTGTCTTTTTTCTGTTTTTGTCTGTCGGGCTGTCTGTTGTCGGGTTCTGTTTCTGTCTGTGTGTGTTGTCTGTCTGTTTTTTTCTTTCTTACCCCCTTTCCCTTTTTTTTTCTCCTTCTTCTCCCCCTTATTCTTCCTTCCCTCTTCATACACCCTCTTTATCCGCCTCTTTCTTTCTTCCTTCCTGTTCCTATCTCCCCCCCCGCCCTCCCAAACCCTTTTCTCTAAAAAAACAGGTAAAAGTTCCCGGGAAAGTTTTTTTAACGCGAGGTTGGATGCAATAGAATGTTACAATGCGCCTATTGATGTGATAATGATCGCTTGTTTCGCGACACTCACTCATTTCACTATCTCAAATTTCGATTTCTCTTTCAATCACTTTTGCAATGGTGTTTCATTTTTCTCTGTCGCTGTCTCCCTCTTCTTCTTCCTCTTCCTCTTCTTCCTCTCCCTCTTCCTCTTTCTCTTCCTTTCATTTTTCCTTTCCCTTTTCCCCTCTTCCCCTCTTCCTTTCCTTTTTTCTTTCTTCCTTTCCCTCTTTTTCCCTCTTCCTTTCCCTCTCCTTCTCTCTTTCTTTCTCCCTCTTCCTCTCCTTCTTCTTCCTCTTCCTCTCCCTCCCCTTTCCCTCTCTTCTTTTCCCTCTTCCTCTCCCACCCCGCCATTTATCTCATTACTACCAAATTGTTTCCCTCCCTTTTTCCGTTTGAAATTGGGACGGAAAACGGGTGATATCAAATCCCCATACCCAGTCTAACCTCTCTTTCGGTGTTTACTTTTCGTTTTTTGGCCCCCTTTTTAGGGTTTTAAAAATTTTGTTGATAGCGCGAAAAAGGGAAATCGGCTTGTGGATCGGTGCCGGTTTTAGGGGGGGTGAGAGAGGAAGGAGCAAATGGGAAAATGTTTATTTGGGGGAAGGGAGAGAGATGGGGGATGGGGGGAGAGAGAGAGAGGGGGGGGAGGGGGGAGGAGAAATAGGGGGGGGCGGGGGAGGGGAAAAGGGGAAGAGAGAAGAGGGGGAATTGGGGGAGGGGTTGGAAGGGGAGAGGGGGAAAAGTGAGTGGGGGGGGGAGGATTAGAGAAGAGAGAGGGGAAGAGGAATTTGGATGGGGGGGGGGGGAGTAGGGGGGGGAAAATGGGGGAAAGAAGGGTGGGGGAGAGGGGAGGGGGAGGGGAATTTTAGAGAATAGGAAGGGGGAGAGGGGAGGGGGTAGAGGGGGGGGAAAAGAGAGAGGGGGAGGCGGGGGAGAGAGGGGAGAAAAGAGAGAAAAGAGGGAGAGGGGGGGTTTGGGGGGGGGGGGAGGGGGGACGGGGGAGGAAAAAGAGGGGGGAGAGAGGGGGAGGGGTATGAGGGGAGAGAAGGGGGCGGGGGGGGGGGGGGAGGAAAAGAGGGGAAGGGGAAGAAGGGGGGGGAGAGGGGAGAAAGGGGGGAGGGGGGAGGGAGGAAAATGGACGGGGAGGGGATGGGGGGGTGGGGGGGGGAGTTGGGGGGGAGGGGAGAAAAGGAAAAGGGGGAAGGGGTGAGAGGGGGAGAGAGGAAAAGGTGATTTAGGGTGAAATAATATTTTAAAGATTTGATCATTAAATATAAAAAAACCCAAAAAAAAAATAATACAACGCATAAAAAAATAACAGCCGCAATAATGATAATGAAAACAGCTTTACATAAGCATGAAGTTCGGTGGTTTTAGTAAATTGATTTCTTTTTCTTTTTCTTTCACACCATCATCTTTGGATTTACTCACATTCTCCGTATTCTATACTACATTTTCCTGTTATCGAGATTTTTTTATGTATTACTGAAATTCGTTAACCTCTAATCTTTGCATTCGTCTCAGCGACATTTACTGTTAAGGTGAAGTAGTTAATAGTCCTTTAAAAAGTTCAGAAAATAAACACAACCTGATATCTAATAGCATTAGAATAAAGCAACAATAGCTCATTTTCCACATCTAAATTCCCAAAGACACAATTTTCTCAAATTCCAAATCTTAGATTCCTGAAATAACTTTTATACTTTTTTAAATCATCCTCATAAATCATCAAAGCCAACACACTGCCACATCCACGTCCGCTGTCCCCCAGTAGGTCATGTTATATTGCATTACTACCGGCGTGCAATGTGTCACGTGTTGCTGCAACATCTTAAAGGCCAGACCATCAAAGGGCTGAAATATGTCGAAAAGGGTGGGGTTTTTTTTGTTCTGAGAGGATTACTTTTATCCTGCCTGATATGTACAATAAATAAATAAATAAATAAATAAATACACATCTAACTTCGTAGGTATTTTTCATTCCATTCCATTTTTTCTCTTTTGTTTTATGTTTCACTAGTATTTTTTTGGGGTGGGAAATTTTCGACGATACCAAATTGATGTTTTTCAAATTCCCTTATTTAACTTTCCTCTATCCCGGGAACCCCCCCCCCCCCCCCCCCCCCCCCCCCCTTCCCCCAACACCCTTCCTGCTCTTTCTCTCTCTCTCCCTGCCCCTCCTCTTTCTCTTTCTCCCCCAAATCCCTGCCCCCCCCTCCTCTCTCACCACACACCACCACACACAAAAACAACACACAACACAACACCCCACACACCACACAAAACCACCCCAAAACCACACACCCCACACCCTTTCCCCCCCCCCTCACCCCCTCACCTCACCTCCAACCCCTTCCAAAATTTTTTGTTGATCCGCAAAAAAGGAAAGTGTAAGGGGGGGGGGGGGGGGGGTTTTTGGGGGGGGGTGAGTGAGTGGGGGTGGGGGAAGTGAGGGGGGGGGGAAGATTTTTACGGGGGGTTGGAGGGGGGGGGAGGAGTAAATTAACAGGGGGGGGGGTGGAGGGGGGGGAAGGGGGAAGGGGGGGGGGGGGGGGATTTTGGTGGGGGGGGTTTTTGGGAGGAGGGGGGGGAGGGAGGGGGGAAGGGGGATGAAGGAGGGGGGGGAGGAGGGGTTTTGGGAGGGGAGAAGGGGGGAGGAGAGGAGGGGGGGGGGGGGGGGGGAAGGCATGGCTTATTTAAGGGGGGTGGGGGGGTTTACGGCCAAACCCAACAAGCGTGGGGGGGTGGCTTGTTCTGACCTTTCCAAATTTTGCTGGGGTATGAGTTGGGTTTTCAGCTTTTTTTTTATCAAGCATTGCTTCCCTTTCTCGTTTTCCTTCCGTTTTTTAGTTTTTTATCACTTCTAGATTCCTTACTGATTTGCCTTGTTCATTTTCATCTCTTGTGTTGGCATTTCTTCTTTGGGGCGTTTTAAAAGTTTCCCGCGTTTTTTTAAAACCAAAAAAATGTGGAAAAGAAAAAAAGAAAAGAACCAACGGGAGAAGAGAGAGAAAATCGCGATAGGGAGGAAGGAGTTAGCGAAAAGTAGACAGGTTTGGTGGAGAAGGGCAGCAGCACACAGACAGGGCAGACAGCAGACAGAAGGAAAAGCCTTTTAGCCCCTTTACGATCAAAGCGCGTTGGCTGAACGTGAAAATTTGTCGTTGGGAGATCAAAACTTACCTTTCTTACCTCCCCAATCACTACCCTCCCCCACATATCATTACCCCCCCCCCCTTCCCCCTTTTTAACACCCATACCCCCCCTCCCTTCCCCCCAACATTTCTTACCACACCCCTTTTACCTTCCCCAATAACCATTACTCTCCTCCCTTTTTAAACCCCCCCCCCCCTTTTTTATACACCCCTCGCCCCCCCAAAACACCACCCCTTTACCCTCCCCATTTACCTTCCCTTAAACGCCCCCCCCCCCCTGTGCTGAAAACTGCAACCCCTTAAACACGTGTACATCTTCCGGCCACAAGGAAAACAAAACAAAAACAGTAAATTAATAAAAGAGAACAAGGAAAAAACCCGCCTCACTTAACTCTCTTTAAAAAGGCACAACAACCCTACAAACCCTCGCTTAACAAATTAGCACGAAAAGGCGCGCATTTAACGTGTTAATTCCCGTAATCGTCCCCCTCTCGCAGATGTTTCGGCCGCACCCACCTCTCCGCGCGGGGGAAAGCTCACAAAGGGGAGACCAAACAGGAAAACTTACTAGGGGGTGATCAGCCCGCGACCGAAATGGGGGAGGGGAGGGGAGGGGAGGGGAAGGGGGAGGGGGAGGGGGAGGGGGAGGGGAAAAGGGGGGGAGGGGAGGGGGAGGGGGGTGGGGAGGGGGGGAGGGGAGGGGGGGGGGGGGAGTGGGGGGTGGGGGGGGGGGGGGGAGGGGAAGGGAGTAGGGGGGGGGGGGGAGGAAGAAGGGGGGAGGAAATAGGGGACAGTGAGAAAATAAGAGGTGAATGGGTGCTTGGATTGATCGGGGTATTTAGTGGTGAGTAATAGGAGGTAAGTAATGAGGATGCGTAATGGGAGGGGAATTTTTTGAGTGGAGTAAAAAGGGGGTAAGTGATTTTTAGGGGGAAAGGGGAAATTAATGAGGGAGAGTTAAAGAGGTGAGTAATGGGTTAGGAATGGGGGGGGGGATGGCGTCATCGCTGGGATTTTCCCATGAGTCTGTGGGATGTGGGGGGCGGGTGTGTGTTTTTCCCAGAAAATCTGTGTATCGGCATGTGTGAGTATCGAAAAGCCTCTATGAATGGTAAGCTGAGCCTTCAAAAAGCATTGAACCAAAAAATGATGGTGTTTTGTCGCTTTAAAAGTGCCAGATAAGGGCGTAACTTACGAGGGTTTATGCTTTGGAAAGGGGCTAACTTTTTTCAACTAGTAGTGAGGGTGACGAAATTGTCCCAAACCCACCATTTTTCCCTTGATAAAATCCCCACATTTGTATAATTCTTTTGCGCGCTGAAAAGACCGCCCGTTACAAGACCCATTTCCTTTTCCTTTGCGCTTTTTGGGCCCTTACCATTGATTTTTTTTTTCTTTTACCCCTTATTATAGGATTACGAATGTATCCCACAATGCCTTTAAAGCATACAGCTGTAAGTTCGGGGGAAACCCCGGTCCAGAGTACCAGGACGTGCCAGGAGACCCGAGGTGGGCCCTGCTCTCACTCGGCACTCTGATCGAATGCCTGGCTCTCGAAGCAAAGGGGGAAAGGAAAAGAGAGTGAGCATGACACTGCAGAGCGACGAGGGGGCGGGGCGGTGAACCCCCAGGGGGAGGGCGGAAAAAAAAAGGGAAAAAAAAGGGGGGTGCCCCCCCCGCCGCTGGCACTATCTCCTCATCGCGAAAGGAAACCCGGAAACGGGATATCAACTTCCGGGAGCTTTTTCTGTTTGCTGAGCGAGTGTTAAATTTGTTGGAAATGAATTGAGAATACCAACACACAAACAAGAGAAGAGAGAGAGAGAGGGAGAGAATGAGGGATTGAAGAGGGGGGGATGAGAAAAGAGTGAGGAGAGAGGTGAGTGGGAGTGAGAGGGAGAGGAGAGGTGTAGGGGGGGAGGTTTGAGAAGATGAGAGAGGGGAGGGGGAGGAGGAGGAGGAGGTGAGAAGAGGAAGAGGAGGGGAGTGGGTGAGGAGGGGGAGGGGAGGGGAGGGTGAGGAGAGAAGAGGGAAGAGAGAGAATGAAGAGAAGAGAGAGAGAGAGAGAGAGGGGGGGGGGAGGAAAGGAGAAGGGGGAAAGGGAAGGGGGAAAAGGGGGGGGGGAAGGACAGAAAAAAGGGAAAAAAAAAAGGAGGAAAATGAAAGGGTGAGAGAGTGAAAGGGGAAAAGAAAGGAGAGGGGAGGGAAGGGGGGGAGGGGAAAGTCAGGTCGCATTATTATTGTATAAATTTTCCCGTTCCCCCCCAAAAAGCCCCGCCCCCCCTCCCCCCAAAAAAATGGTACACTAAT
>NC_061828.1:7729222-7746722 GCF_019202785.1 Penaeus chinensis | reverse complement strand
CAAATATATAAACATACATGTATATACATATATATGCATATACATAAAGTATACATATACTTGCATATACATATAACAAATATACATGATACGCATATACAAATATATCTATATATACACATATACTTATACATTTATACACAAATACACACACACACACACACACACACACACACATACACACACACACACACACACACACACACACACATATATACACATTATATATATATATATATATATATATATATATATATATATATACATATGTATACATATACACGTACAAAATCAAAGCCCTCACAGCACACACTGACCCTCTATGTCGAGGCTGCACTAATTACTGCTACAGGTGCGTTCGTAAATGGTATACGGAGAGACAGAGCTAGCAACAGGTATATCATAACAACAAGAGGGAGAAGAGGGAAGGAGGAGAGGGAGGGAGAAGAGGGAAGGAGGAGAGGGAGAAGAGGGAGGGAGAAGAGGGAGGGAGGAGAGGGAGAAGAGGGAGGGAGAAGAGGGAGGGAGGAGAGGGAGAAGAGGGAGGGAGAAGAGAGAAGGGGGAAGGAGAAGTGGGAAGGAGGAGAGGGAGAAGAGGGAGGGAGGGAGGAAGGGAGGGAAAGGAAGGAGAGAAGGAGAGAGGGAGAGAGAGAGAGAGTGAGAGAAGGAAGAGTAGGGAAGGAGAGAGGAGATGAGAGGAGAGGGAGGGAAAGGAGAGAGACGGGAAGGAAGAAGGAAAGGAAGGGATAGGGTATTGAAGGAGGAAAGGGAGGGAGAGGAAAAGAAAGAAAGGAAGGAAGGAAGTAGGGTGAAGGACAAAGGGAGTAATGGAGAGGAATAGAAAAGAGTTGAGGATAGAGAAGGGAAAAGAAGGGCCAGAGCCAGAAAGAAGGAAGGGAAACACGGAGTATGGAGGGAAAGGAGACAGGAGTCGGGTGTGAACAACCAGACATTCTACGCTCTCTTGTTCCCGGGATCACGGCGCACGCACTCTGCCGGAAGGGGGCATCCCGCGGCGTCTATTCTGAACCCATCCCAGGCAAGGCGTCCCCCCCGCCTGTCTTTCGATATATCTTCTATTCGTTCTCTCTCTCTCTCTCTCTCTCTCTCTCTCTCTCTCTCTCTCTCTCTCTCTCTCTCTCTCTCTCTCTCTCTCTCTCTCTCACTCTCTCTCTCATTCTCTCTAACTCTCACACTCTCACACTCTCACACTCTCACACACACTCTCACACACACGTTCACACACACACACACACACTATATCTCTCACACACACACTATATCTCTCACACACACACTATATCTCTCACACACACACACACACACACACACACACTATATCTCTCACACACACACTATATCTCTCACACACACACTATATCTCTCACACACACACTCTATCTCTCACACACACACTCTATCTCTCACACACACACTCTATCTCTCACACACACACTCTATCTCTCACACGCACACTCTCTATCTCTCACACACACACTCTCTATCTCTCACACACACACTCTCTCTCACACACACACTCTCTATCTCTCACACACACACACACTCTCTATCTCTCAAACACACACACACTATCTCTCACACACACACACTATCTCTCACACACACACACTATCTCTCTCACACACACTTTCTATGTCTCACACACACTCTCACTTTCCCTCTCTCTCACTCTCTCTTTCATTCAAAACTTCTGACAGTCGCTCCGTCGGTCTCCCAGGCAACGCCGGTGCAAAACAAACGAGCGAAAATCAGGATAATAAGCAGAATCACACGATCAACCTGCCCGTTTCCGATTTCTTCTTTTCCTCGCCTTCCTGCCCTCTCACCCTCCATCTCCCCCGGCCCTCGGGTACAGGAACACCCCGACGGTATGGATAAATATTATAATGAGATGGGAGATCTCGACATTTTTATCCGACCGTTAAACACGGCCCTGCGTCACTCAGCAATTAAGGCCTCCTCTGGCAAAAACAACATCCCCCTCCTCACCACTTACGTCCTTAATCCTCCTATCCTAAATGCTATCCTACGCGACCCATCACTCTCTTCCATCCTCTGTTCCTCCTGGAGTTCTTGCCCCTCATCCTTTATCCCTCCTCTCTCGGGATTAATCTCTCTTCCCTTCTCTTCCTTCCTAACGCATCTCTCTTCCCTTCTCTTCCTTCCTAACGCATCTCCTCCACCCTTTCCCTGAGGAGGAGGATGCCACGCATTACCCATTCCCTCTTTCCTTCTTTCCTCCTTCCTGATCTCCTCTCTCTCTCTCTCTCTCTTTACTCTTCTCCCTTCACGCTCTTCTTTCCTCTCTTCCTCCGCCGCACCTCCCTCCCGCCCTCCCTCCCCCTCCTCTGCCGCAGGACACCTGGGACGCCCCCGCTACAGGATATCACACCTTCTCGCTTTCGAGGGTCGCGTCACCGCTGGTTCCCGTAGGATATACTGTTACATTGCCCTACGGCGGTGCGGATCGCCTTCCTTCCTTCCTTCCTTCCCTCCTTCCATTCCTTCTTTCCTTCCCTCCACCCCTCCCTCCCTCCTTATGTGCTAAAACTCCCTCTTCTTATTTTTCCTTTTCATGAAAGCAAAGTAGTTGTTATTATTAGAATAAGCAGAGCGTTATACGGTGTATTACTTTGCTTTTGTTCATTTATGTTTCTTTCATCATATACTGGTTGCTATATTACTTGCACTTCACGGTATCTCTGCTTTTTCCTTCCTTCCTTTTCTCCCTCCCTTACTTACTTAATCCCCTCTCTCTCTCTCTTCTTTTCCTTCACCTATTTCTCTTTCTTCCTTCCCTCCTTACCCTCCTACCCCCAACCTCCCAACCTCCCTTCCTCCCTTCCTCCCTCCCTTCCTCCCTACCTCCCTACCTACCTCCCTCCCTCCCCTCCCTCCCTCCCTACCTCCCTCCCTCCCTCCCTCCCTCCCTCCCTCCCTCCTCCCTCCCTCCCTCCCTCCCTCCATACCTCCCTACCACCTACTCTACTCTCCCTCCCACCTCCCTCCCTCCCACTCCCTACCTCCCCCTACCTCCTCTCCCTACCTCCTACCTCCCTACCTCCTCCTCCCTCCCTCCCCTACCTCCCTCCCTCCTCCCCCCTCCCTCCCTCCCTCCCTCCCTCCCTCCCTCCCTCCTCCTCCCTCCTTCCCTCCCTTCCCTCCTTCCTCCCTCCCTCCCTCCTCCTCCCTCCCTCCCTCCCTCTCTCCCTCCCTCCCTACCTCTCTCAAGGGACTAATTCGCTGCTTACGCGAAGGGAGATCCAAGGCCTTTCGCTCCTCCTTTCACTGCCTAATCGCACACCACGGTCGTCTGGTCACCAAGTTTCTTGCGGGGAAGGGTGGGGTGATGGGGTGGGGGTTGGGGGGGTAAAGGAGGGGGGAGAAAGGGAATGAAGAAATATTGGAGAAAGGAAAGGGGGGGAGGGTCATATTATATATACTTCTGCAGATACATAAACGTAGAAATATGGATAGACAGATAGGCTGATGGAGATACATAGATAGACTGAGATAAATAGATACTGGCAGATAGATAAGTACTGATAGAGACTGGTAGACTGACTGATAGAGATTGACTGATAAGAAAGATAGAGACAGATGCATGAACAGATACATAGATATACAAAAATATATACATAGATAGATAGATAGATAGACAGTGAGAGAGAGAGAGAGAGAGAGAGAGAGAGAGAGAGAGAGAGAGAGAGAGAGAGAGAGAGAGAGAGAGAGAGAGAGAGAGAGAGAGAGAGAGATAGAGAGAGAAAGAAAGAGAAATAGCGAGAAAGGGAGAATGTCAGACACTAAAATAGCTAAACATACACGACAGAAAAACCCTTAAAATTACTTTGCAAGGCAACCCCCTCCCCCCCACCACCACAAAAAAAAAAAAAAAAAAAAAAGCAATTTCCCACCGAACAAGGCAAACACGTTGATTCGCGAAGGCTTTACCCTCTCTACCGAGCCTTCCTCAATATACACATCCCGTACCTCAGATCTCAAGACTCCAAAGCAAGGCCTAAGTAAAACAAAACACCGAAAACGAACATATACGTATTATTCACACGCCCTACACCAGCTGCTCTACGGCGCGACCCAAACGCAATACTTGTTGCGTCATTTCCCGCGACCTGAAATACTCATGTTTAGTAATCCACTTAAAAATATATTACAAAATGCCTCCCAACCCAAGATCGCCGACTGCTGCAAATACTATTTATTGCTGTCATCCTCGTAAAGTATTGTTTACATTTTATTGTATTTATTTATTGTATTTTTTATTATTATTATTATCATTATTGTTTTGCGATTCACCGAGTCAGTGGAAGATGAATAAAAGTTCAAAGAAAAACTATTATCGTTACATTTCGTCGATTTATTCAGTGCGATATCAACAAATGGCATGGGCGAGATACTATATGTACGTTTTTATATATGCAATATTTCATATAAATATATATATATATATACATATACATATACATTATACATCGGTGTATATATTTATATATACATATGCACATATATATCCATATACATATACATGTATATACATAAAAACACATATATATCCATATACATGTATATACATATAAACACATATACTTATATACACAAATATACTTAAATATACATATATATATATACATATCCATAAAAATATACATACACATACATGCATATACATACAGTATCCACATACATGCATATACATACTATGTACATATACATGATACATATATAAATATAATTATTATATGAATACAGTATACATATGCATATACATAAAGTTTGCATATACATAATACATATATATCTAAATATATACACATTACATATATATATACAAATATATATTTATATAGATATTTACATATAAATATACATATGTATACCTATACATATATATACATATGTATAACTATACATATATATACATTGTATACCTATACATATATATATATACACACAATATACATATACATATATATGCATACACATATATATATATATAAACATACATATATATGCATATACATACAATATACATACATGAATACATATGTTTGTGCGTGTGCGTGTGTACATGCACAAATACGAATATGCATATATATATATATATAATATATATATATAAATATATATATATATACTACATATGTGTATACATGCATACTTCTCTCTCTCTCTCTCTCTTTTATATACATACATACATACATACATACATACATACATACATACACACACACACACACACACACACACACACACACATATATATATATATGTGTGTGTGTGTACATACTTTTATAATCATACAAGCATGTATATACATACACATACATATCTATATGTATATGTATATATACATATACACATACATATATATGTATATAGACACACATACACAAATATACTTGTATATATATACACATACATATACATATACATAAATATACACACATACATACATATGCATGTATATAGTATACACATAGATACATATACATAAATAGATACACAGATACATGTATGTGTATGTGTATGTGTATGTGTATGTATATGTATATACATATATATATGCCTACATATATATGTAAATATACACACACATACATATGTATACTGGCTTATATACACGTGTGTGTTTATATATATATATATATATATATATATATATATATACATATATATACATATATACACATATATATTTCTTGTCTGGTAATATCCTGTAATAACAATATAAAAAAATGCGAGAACAGGATAGTAAAACCGGTAATCTGATGTCATCCAATTCAACGCGACTGACAATTATCATAATGCATATGATTTATTCACACTTACCTAGAACGCTTGCTGTAGTTACTGCTGGTTTGTCCAAGCGCTTTTTCAAATCACCCTTTCTGTGCAACTGAATACCTAATTTCACTTTTATGTGCTTCCTTTGTTATATGCTAGACCTGCAGAGTACCAAAACATTAAGGAAAAAGTCATACACTCGACACTCAAATTGACACCTGACACCTCTCACACACCGAACAGCGCCATTAGGCATTTCCTCGCGCGTCCAAACTCGCCTGGCCCGCGATTCGTCCTACTCGCGTTTCCGAATTTCGTTGGCGTGATCAGCTGATCGGACAACGCCTCGCCCAGAGAAGAGAATACATATAAAAGAGATAGTGTATTCCGTATCTCTTGTCACGACCGACTGATTCCCTCAGGCAGCCTTATTTCGGAGATCAAGCTGAACTTACTTTGTTATAATCACGTAAGGCGTTGATAATAATAACAAGGTTAAGCCCGCGCACGACACGAACCTGTTTGGCACGCCGTTCGGACCCACGGCAGTTTTAAAGCGCCGACAATCAGCTGATATCAACTGACGTAGTTACGCAGCGGAACCGTTTTGTAATCAATCGATATCGCATGACAGGCTAATGGGAAAGGAATCTCAACAGATCTCCATGACGCCATATTCAAATCTAACACTGATAAGAGATAACTACGCTTCAACGGAATGCCTTATCTATGGTCTGAAAGTCCGTAATAAAAGGATCCATTTGCGAGACCTGCCGCGTGCAAGGAAGATCAGCGAACATCAAAGGCGCCGCGGTTAGAAGGCGTGAAACAAGGCCCATTGGAGGTCGCCCAAGATACCATTGTATGGTGAAACGCCGCGGACGAGTGACGAGCGAAGCCGTTCATGTGACTTATTTCGACGTTATAAACGGATAAGTGTCACAAATGTCAAGGCTCCCCCCAACACGTGTAGCACTGTTTCAGACTACTATGCACTGCTTACGACGGTCACGACACGGTGCTGTCTTTATGAATACACAACTCTTCCCGATCAAGGATGAAGTTTTATAAAAAAATATCTCACAAATAGAATAAAAGAACCAGCAAATAGTGGCACATCACAGACCAAAAAACGTTTCCACGCGCGCGAAGACTTTAAAAGACAACAACGGACTGCCCCGCCAGCCAAGCGAACCAGAAGACACACACACACACCCTCACCCTCTCGCAGCCAATACACGACTGACGCGGTTACACCCCGTCTCGCTGTCTCTCTCTCTCTCTCTCCCTCAGCTTCACCCGTACCCCCCCTCCTCTTCCTCTCCCCCCTTAACCCCCTCGTGCTCCTCCTCTCCCTTTCCCAACCTGATGCTGTTGCTGTCTTCGTGGCGATGATGTTAGAGGAAAGGGAGAAATATATATGCGCGATTGCGGTCCTTCGCAACGAATTTAACTAGACTGTGTCCGCGTGTGTGATTGTCAAGTGAACAAATTGCATGACGTGAAGGTTGGAGAAACACAGAGATAGACAGAGAAGGGGAAGAAGGGAAGGAAGGAAGGAAGGAAGGAATAATGAAGGTGAAGTGAGGAAGGAAAAGAGGAAGGAGGGAGAAAGGAAAGGAGGGAAGGATGGGAGGAAGTAAAGGAGGGAGGGAGGGAGGGAGGGAGGGAGGGAGGGAGGGAGGGAGAGAGAGAGAGAGAGAGAGAGAGAGAGAGAGAGAGAGAGAGAGAGAGAGAGAGAGAGAGAGAGAGAGAGAGAGAGAGAGAGAGAGAGAGAGAAAGAGAGAGGGAGGGAGGGAGGGAGGGAGGGAGGGAGGGAGGGAGGGAGGGAGGGAGGGAGGGAGGGAGGGAGGGAGGGGAGGGAGGGGAGGGAGGAAGAAAGAAAAGAAGGAAAAAAATAAGGGAGGAGGAGGGAGACTAAATTAACAAAAAAAAAAAAGAAGAAAATAAAAACACTCACAGAAGCCACGAGACCTGGATTGAATCGGAACCTCCTCGTGTGAACCGCTTAACCCGCAAGACCCGCCTCGTCACCCGCGGCAAAAAAGCGCCCGCGGACGCCGCCCGAGTGAGACATCTGGCCTTAAAGGTGACGATCGGACTCGCGCTCGCCCGTTGCGTAACACCATGCGTACACAGAGCAATAACGTACACGGGCGTGGCGGGGAATAACACATCGATAGTATTATTACTCCATCGCCTCGTGCTGTATACGGCGCAAAAGCACACGCGAGTACACACACACACACACACACACACACACGGGGAAGGGGTGCACACGTTTGACTTGTGATACCGGTGAGCTCATGGCTATTGTTACCTAGGGTGGACGTACTGCGTGTTTTGTGTTCGGTTCGCCTTGCTTGTTTATGCGGGCACACGCTGAGCCTGCAAGAGGAAGGGAAGCTTTTTGCGCAGACCGCGCCGTGGGTCAGCATGAAAAGTGTTTGGGCGTCGATTCTTTATTACCATTATGGCTACTACTATAACGAAGTATTCTTATAAAAAGCGTGATCTCTAATAGTAATGTTTTTTGTTGTCAATATTGTGAGGAGGCTTACGAGCGGCGTCGCAAACGCTCCCGAGGTAAGTCAATGGCGTCTGACGAAGCTCTCGCGCCCAACAGAGCCAAAGAAACCGATCGAATGGCTTCGAGAATCTAGCCACGGAGAGGGCTTGCCCTTCCGATGCCGCGGCTCGACAATTAAGGGACGACAGAGGAGTAAAAAACACCTTCTTCATGGTCCTCACTGTCACTGTCACTTGAGCTGGCTATTCAAGACTGCGCGAAAAGACCCCCCGCACTCCCGTCTTAGACATTTCCTCTTCCCCGTTTTCTTCTTCTTCTTCTTTCCTCTCCCCTTTTCCCCTTTCCCTCTTCCTCTCCAACATCCCTATTTCCTCTTCTCTCCAAATGGTTCTCCTCTTCCTCCATTTTCTCCCGCCTCCTCTCTGGCTCTCTCCTATTCTTATTCATACTTTTCCTTCATTTGTTTCCCCCCCCCCCCTTTCCCTTTCCTTCCTATTTCATCACCACCTCTTCTTCTTCCCTTCCCCTTATTCCACTCTCTATAAACCTCCTCTCTCCCTCCCCTACTCCCTCCTTCCTTTCCCTCATCTGTCACCCTTTACATCCCCCCCCCCTCTTTCCCCTATTCACGCAACCATTAACCGCAGTTACACCCACCCTTATCCCCACTAACTATCCCTCACCATCTGCTTCCCTGACCAACTCCCCAGTGCCGGGGCTCCTACCCTACCCCACCTCCACGCCCACCCCCTTCCCCGGGCATAACTCACTCGTCGAAAGGAAGATTCGGATGTTTTAGGGAAGACGAGGATGGGGTAGGGAGAGAAGGGAGGGAGGGGAAGGGAAGGAGGGAGGGGAAGGGGAGGAGGGAGGAAAGTGGAGGGGGAGGAGGAGGGAAAGGGGAAGGGGAAGGGGAGGAAAGGGGAGGGGGAGGGGGAGGGAAAAGGGGGAGGGGAAAGGGAGAGGGAGGAAAGGGGGAGGGGAGGGGGTGAGGAAGAGGAAGATATACAGAAAAAAAACATTAAGAATAACTATTAATAACAATAACAGATTAAAAAAAAAAAAAAAAAAAAACATAGTGAGACAGAACAATACAAAAAAACATACCAAATACAACGAAGCAACACAAATAACTTAACCCGACACACAAACCCACAAGCAAAGACAAATAAACAGAGAATGGAACAAGGAGGAGGTGGCACCCGAGCCAGGCCAGAGCCAGGCCCGAAATGCGCAGTAGTGCCAGCCTGGTCAGCGGAACGGCGCCAGATAGGGGAAGGGGGGAGGGGGTGAGGGTTGGGGGGGCGGCGAGGCGGAATACGTGACCTGGACATTACACTCGAAAAAGCGAATGGATAAATGGTATCGATTTTTCAATCCTCATTTCGTGTGAATTACGAACGGAGAAGTAGATCAAAAAAAGGAATAAGCAATTAACTTGTAAAAAAAAAGATGCCAATTATTCTGCATGTATACGATAAGTCTGACAAACAAAGAAGTAATCAAAGAGAGAAACAAACAGGCTGTCCATATACACCACGATTACGAAGTTCCCAAAACAAACAAACTGCACACAAACAATAGGAAACAGCAGCATTTCACACGAAACACATGTATAGTTTTTTTTTTTTTTATATATTACAATAATTCTGACTATTCCTATCACAGGAAACATGGGCGTGAATGCGAGGAAAAATACCAAATGTTTGTTGCATTATCATACCTACATTAATCTTAATCCTATTCCCGGAAAATCCTTATTGCGATATGAAAGGTATGAGGGGAGGGGGGAGGGGGGAGGGGGGAGGGGGAGGGGGGAGGGAGAGGGAGAGGGAGAGGAGAGGGAGAGGGAGAGGGAGAGGGAGAGGGAGAGGGAGAGGGAGAGGGAGAGGGAGAGGGAGAGAGAGAGAGAGATAGAGAGAGAGAGAGAGAGAGAGAGAGAGAGAGAGAGAGAGAGAGAGAGAGAGAGAGAGAGAGAGAGAGAGAGAGAGAGAGAGAGAGAAAGGAAATCAAAGAACAACAGGAAAACAGAAAACGAGACATGACGAAAGCGCGCAGCAATGTTTACATTACTTCCACCAAAATTTCTTAGGTCATGCCCTTACAACCTCGCCGACCTTGCAACATGATATGGCACAGTCAGCTGATTCATGTGGCACCAAAGCGGCGATTACGAGTCATCATATGAGGCATACATCCATAAATAACAAGAAAAACGACTCGGAATTCATGGGCCTCGAAAAAAATCGTCGGAACCTTCATAGAAAACGCGGTCCAGCGTGTTTGAATTCCTGTGAGTGACATTAACCGTAAAGTTTCATAATTAAGAATGGCAACATGTTGACGAATCACCCACAGCGCTTCTGAAGAACAATAAAAAGATCGCGTGTAAATCCATCAAAGGCATTCCAAAAAACAAAATAACATCCTGGATCTCTGATAATCCTTACAATAAAGGACACAGCAATATCCAATATAAGAGTGTTATAAAAAGCGTAATACGTAAGTGACGTTTCTAACGAATGTAAGCAAATGACATCAATTCTCTGGAGCAGCAATATACGAAATCGAGATAGCTTGTGCGGACATGGGTGACTTTTTAACATTTTTTTTTCAAAGTACCTTATTTGTAACAACAGTGAAAATGTAATGTAGGTTTAAAAAGTCAGCAGGACAATCTAACATACTTACTTAATCTTTTTAGCACTAATGAGAGAGAGAGAGAGAGAGAGAGAGAGAGAGAGAGAGAGAGAGAGAGAGAGAGAGAGAGAGAGAGAGAGAGAGAGAGAGAGAGAGAGAGAGAGAAAGAGAGAGAGAAAGAGAGAGAGAAAGAGAGAGAGAAAGAGTGAGATAGAGATAGAGATAGAGATAGAGAGAGAGAGAGAGAGAGAGAGAGAGAGAGAGAGAGAGAGAGAGAGAGAGAGAGAGAGAGAGAGAGAGAGAGAGAGAGAGAGAGAGAGAGAGAGAGAGAGAGAGAGAGAGAGAGAGAGAGAGAGAGAGAGAGAGAGAGAGAGAGAGAGAGAGAGAGAAGAGAGAGAGAGAAAGAGAAAGAGAAAGAGAGAAGAGAGAGAGAGAGAGAGAGAGAGAGAGAGAGAGAGAGAGAGAGAGAGAGAGAGAGAGAGAGAGAGAGAGAGAATGAGAATCAGCTGGTTTCCACACCTCTGCCTTTCGCATTAAATACCCAGAAAAATGACTAGCATGCACCTCCTCCGAATTTACCATCGATGACAAAACACAATCGAGTAAAAACAACGGATGAAAAATAATGATAATTCTTCTTCGAAATGACGCAGCGGCTTTGTCACAACAAGTGAAAGTCGCCGTTCCACCATACAATCCATTTTCTGCTCGTCGACCCGGAGGAAAACGGAGGTTGGCGAATCACACAATGAGAACGAAAATGAGACGGAGTTATAATGAGGATTATCCACGCCTTATTGCCTAGCGCCTAATATATTATACGGGGGAGGCACTCGAGCCTATTGTTGCGGAACGAGGACTTTTCGCGGAAGGTCGGGGAAAAAAAAAGAGACGTCAATAAAATGGCGCAGCGGAATGCGCAGAATGCACGCGTCTGCGCCCTTATATCCGAAGAGGCCTATACCAAAGCCATTACCCCTATCCTCTCCCCCGCAAAAGAAAAAATAGAGAGAGAAAGACATTATAACGAACGTGGGAGGTGGGAGAGAGTCAGCTGACAACTCTACCAAAAAATGGAGTTAGGGGAGAGAGAAAAAAGCGCGATGGAAGATGCAGTAGGAATGGACAGGAAGAGGGAAGACGTAGGACATGCGAAAAATGGGGAGAGGAGAAAAGGACGAGAGGTAAACAGATACACGGGAAGAGGGAGGGAAGAGAGACAACGATGAAAAGAAGTAGTAAAATGAACTGAGGAATACGAAAAGGAGAGGAGAGGAGGAGGGATAATGGAGGGGGGATGGAGAAGGTGAGAGCAGAAGAGAAGACGAAACGGAGGGAAAATGGAGAAAGGATGGGGAGAAGAGGAGGAGGCAAGAACACGGAGGAAATGGGAGGGAAATTGAGAAAGGAAGAGGATGAGAGGAGAAGGGGAAATGGAGGGAAGATCGAGAAGAGGAGCCGAAAGGTGGGGGAGGGAGGAGGGGGGTGGAGGGGGGGATGACACAGCTCAACCGTCCTCCGGTGGCCGTTGGAGCCTCACTCAGCTGACTGGCTTTCGGGGGCATGGGAAGGGGGTGTGGGGGGGGGGGGGGCCGCGGGACTCGATGTGGCCATGACGTCATGATGTCGTCATCGGAGTACTTGCTCATCCAGCCGTGGAGGGAAGGGAACGACACAGAAGGTGGCACGTGAGAATTATTTCGGAAATACATCTATGTCTTTCGAGAGTGGAGGCTAGAGACTGAAATAATTCGAAAACAAAATGAAAGAAAAAAAATAAATAACAACACGCACTTAAGCACTCTAACCACGACAGAAGCAAAATGACCACATTCCACGGGCATTACATCGTCCTCTCCCCTCTCCCCCCCCCCCACACACAAACACCACTGCCCCCCCCACCCTCCGAATCCCTCCCCTCCCACGACACACCGTAAATCACCTACGATCATAGATTTGATTTATTCACCCTCTTCCGCAAACTACCTCAAGAGTTACGGAAGTACAAACGGAAATTGCTATTCAGTTGCAACATCAACGGAATCACACGGAGTCACGTGAATGCACTCAGAGGGGGGGGGGGGATGGGGGAGGAAGGAGGGAAGCGGGGGAAGGGAGGAAGGCAAAGGGTAAAGAGCGAAAGAGATGCGAGGGAGAGAGGCAATTGAGTTGGAGAAAGAGGAGAGAAGGAGAGAGGGGGGCGGCAGGGGAAAGGGGAATGGAAGAAAATGGAAAAGGAAAAGGGTAAGATGAGGAAGGAAGGGAAAAGGGAAGGAAGAAAGACAAAAAATGGGAAAGGCGAAAAGAAGGATAAAGAGGGAGAAAGTAGAGGGAAAGGAGATAACTGGCAGAGGGATAAGATAAAGGAAAAGGAAAACAAATGATGAAAGAACGGAGACAGAGTGTGCAAGCAGATAAGCATCCGGTGAGAGAGAGAGAAGAAAAGAGAAGAGGAGAGGAGAGGAGAGGAGAGGAGAGGAGAGGAGAGGAGAGGAGAGGAGAGGAGAGGAGAGGAGAGGAGAGGAGAGGAGAGGAGAGAAGAAAAGAGAAGAGGAGAGGAGAGGAGAGGAGAGGAGAGGAGAGGAGAGGAGAGGAGAGGAGAGGAGAGGAGAGGAGAGGAGAGGAGAGGAGAGGAGAGGAGAGGAGAGGAGAGGAGAGGAGAGGAGAAGAGAAGAGAAGAGAAGAGAAGAGAAGAGAAGAGAAGAGAGAGAGAGAGAGAAAGAGAGGGGGGGTCAGCTTCGGCCATGGCAACAGAAGTGTGTGGTGTGAGAGGAAACCACAGGCGGATTTTCAACTTAAATAGTTTATTTACTCATTTTGTAAGGCGGGATTTGCAAGGCCGTGACAGAAAACCTCTTGGCCTTGGTTTGTTGCGCAGCCGAATGGGGAAAATCAGGGAATTAAGAGACATGGGATAGAGAGAGAGAGAGCGAGAGAGAGAAAGAAAGAAAGAGCGGGAGAGAGAGCGAAAGAAAGAGCGAGAGAGACAGAGAAAGAAAGAGCGAGGGAAAGAGAGAAAGAAAGAGCGAGGGAAAGAGAGAAAGAAAGAGCGAAAGAAAGAGCGAGGGAAAGAGAGAAAGAGAGCGAGGGAAAGAGAGAAGAGCGAGGGAAAGAGAGAAAAACAAGAGCGAGGGAGAGAGAGAGAAAGACAAGAGCGAGGGAGAAAGAGAGAGAGAAAGAAAGAGCGAGGGAGAGAGAAGCCAAGCGAGAGCGAAAGAGAACGAAAGAGTGAGAACGACACAGAGCGAAAGAAGAACACCAAAGAGCCGAAGAGCGAGCGAAACGGGGAATAAGAATGAAGACAAGGATCAGTTCGAACATGCAAATCAGTGACATCAAGGCACAGCATCGAATCGCGGTCTTATCTAGGGACCACAACCCCTACGAAACAATGTGCACGGGAATCAAGTGCACTGGCGACCACTTCTCTTTCCTCAACCCAGGGAGAAAGGGAGAGAGGGAGAGAGGGAGAGAGGGAGAGAGGGAGGGAGGGAGGGAGGGAGGGAGGGAGGAAGAGAGGGAGGGAGGGAGCGAGAGGGAGAGAGGGAGGGAGGGAGGGAGGGAGTGAGGGAGAGAGGGAGGGAGGGAGTGAGAGGGAGAGAGGGAGGGAGGGAGGGAGGGAGGGGGGGGAGGAGAGTGAGAGAGAGAGAGAGAGAGAGAGAGAGATGAGGACGAGAGAGTGAAGAGAGAGAAGAGTACGAGAGAGAGAGAGGAGAAGGAGAGAGAGAGAGGGAGGGAGAGAGGGAGAGAGAGGAGGGAGGGAGAGAGGGAGAGGAGGGTAGGGGGAGGGGAGAGAGGGAGGGAGAGAGGAGAGAGGGAGAGGAGGGAGGGAGGGAGGGTGAGGGAGGAGGGAGGAGGGGAGAGAGAGGAGGAGAGAGAGAGAGTGAGAGAGAGAGTGAGAGAGCGTGAGAGGAGAGAGAGAGAGGAGAGAGAGAGAGAGAGAGAGGAGGAGAGAGAGCAGGAGAGAGGGAGGGAGGGCGAGAGGAAGGAGGGAGGGAGAGAGGAAGGGAGGAGGGAGAGAGGAAGGAGGGAGGGAGGAGGAAGGGAGGGAGGGAGAGAGGAAGGGAGGGAGGGAGGGAGGGAGAGAGGAAGGGAGGGAGGGAGGAATAGAGGGGGAGACATAAAAGGAACAGGAGGGAATAGAGGAGAGGGGGGAGGAGGGACCAGAGGAAGCGAAGTTGCAGGAGACAAAGAGGGAGGGAAGAAGGGAAGTGTGTGAAAAATAATGTGAATGTGACAAATACAAGTGACGAAACAAACATATATATATATATTTCTTTTACGTCGCTTCGCGTGGTTGTGACACCTTCCGTGCCACCTGTGTGATACGCGCGTCACGGCTAACGTCACAAGTCACAAATCACGTCAACTGGCGTTACATTCAATTGCGTCATGAACACCACATTGCATATCAACGCGCCCGAAACCAGAAACGCAACCGCAAACGTATTAAAAGGGGGGTGAGGACGAATGGGTGGGCGTGGGGGTGGGGGAGAGGGGGAGGAAGGACAAAGACGTCCCTGCTAGTACTTCACAAGACGATACTTATACTGTCAGCGCAAGTACCGACAAGTGATGACGACGAGCGAGGGTGAGAATGACTATTACGTCAATAAAAGAACCACAGTAATAAGAGCAATGATATTAATGCTCAGAATGCCAGCACACAAACACAAGCAAGGAAGGGAACAACAACCCGATATGAGAATGGCGCACAAGGCAGCGCATCTCGCATCTCATTTGCTCTCTTTTCTCTCTTTTTATTTCTCCCAGCATTTCATACCGAGGCCCAAATTCCCGACGTCGCTCTCGCCTCTCTTTCAGCCGACATCAAGACACACTTCCGACGCTCCCGGCAAGAGTGCATTCTCGCCAGCCAAGCAGGTCATGCATGCACAGGCAGGGGGGAACACTCTCGCTATTACTGCTGTTTGTTGGGGCGCCTACTGCTAACGACCCTGCTGTCGCTGCCTCGCCTGCTGTCGCTGCGGAGTCTGGCGAGTGGTCGGCGAAGGAGATGAGCGAGAGAAGTGCGCGAGATGAAAGGAATAAGTTCGTTGGATTTATTGAATACTAATTTAATTTAGTATGTCTAAAATGGAGACATACATACATCATAAATACTTACAAATATACATTCAGATAGCCTGCCTATCTGTCTTTCTGTACACCTACGTATGAATGAACGCATGAATAAATAGTACGTGTTTACCTATGTAAGTGTATGTGTACATGTGAGTATGTGTGCATGTGCGTATAAATAAAAGGATGCAAGGATGAAAGTATGTAAGTATGTAAGCGCGTATGAATAAAAGGATGAAAGTATGTAAGTATGTAAGCATGTATGTTTGTAGGTATGTATGTATACCTGATTGTATTTGTGTGTGCAAGTACACTACACCACACACGCATAAAGTTTAGAAATTCCCAGAGTTTTTTATACACAAACTTTTGGAAAATATCCTGAACGTATTAAGTAGCGGCAGGAAATTCTTTTGCTGGGAAGGCCACGACTAAACGTACTTAAAATGTGTATTCATTCTCATACTTAAAAATAGCGTACAGGTTACGTCATGAAATTCCTAGTAAAGTCCACTAAACTTGGTTCAACACAGCTTATGCTGGGATAATGAGGACATTTAATGAGTTGAATCATATCTTCTGTTCTTGACTTAACTTCTTTGTATCTCTCATGCAAAAATTACATACACATATACGGATTATGTATAACCATACATATTATTTACATGCATATGCACATCACGCATATGCATATATAACCTATATATATATCATCTACATACATGTAATATACATGCACATATTTATAATAAGTACGCATGCACATTTAATATATATAATACATAAACATAATAATGATATATATATACATTTTATATATGCATATAAATACACACACACATATATATACATATATATAAACATAGATATACATATACATATATATACACATATACACATATATACATATATATACATATACATATACATATATATACACATACACATATATATGTATACACACAGATTATATAAATATATATTTATATATATATATATATATATACACACACACACACACAAACACACATATGCATATATACACACATGCACACATATACACATATAGAAACACCCCCCCACGCATCCAGCCACTCGTCCCTTCCCCCTCCCACTCACTCACTTATTATCTTCTCCTTCCACGCGATGCTTTTTGTCTCGGAATGCTGTGTCCATTACGGGCGCAAAAAAACCCGGACCTGGATTAACGAACAGACGAAAAGGGGAAAAGAAATAAAGGAAACAAATCCTCTACCTGCTCCTGCTCCTCCTCCATCATCTCCTCCTCCTCCTCCTCCTCCTCCTCCTCCTCCTCCTCCTCCTCCTCCTCCTCCTCCTCCTCCTCCTCCTCCTCCTCCTCCTCCTCCTCCCCTCGTCACTCGCAAGGACGGCGCCTCCACTTCGTAAACCTTGATTGCGCGCCCT